>NW_013666789.1:109125-114170 GCF_000517525.1 Limulus polyphemus
TCCTTTTCTGCGCTGACAGACAAATGTTCTTATGAGTCAGAATAACAATATTTATTTTAATAGAGTCTTAAATAAAAATTCATCTGACTACGTTGTCACTGATAACACACTTCTTTTACTGCACCTTTAAAGAATAGTACACTAACTACGTAGTCACTGATAAAATATTTCATTTAATACAGCTTAAAGAATATTATTATGAATATGTGTATTCAATAGCAAAATTTTTCTGTCAATACAGCCTCAAACAGTCATTATTTTGTCTACATAGAAACCCGTATCCCACTAGTGTTTTTGACAACATTCTCGTTCTGCCCCTCATGAAGACAGGTCCACTATAAAACATCTTTATTCTGACTGCATAGTTACTGGTTACACACACTATTTTAATAGTTTCAATTAACCATTTCTTTGGCTAAATTGCCACTGTAAAGGCCATAGATTTTTAAAAGAGCATGCTAAACACTAGAAATACACTGTTCATGCTATTAATGATTCATGACACCTTTTGTATTAGAGTTTCAGCAACTGTTCTTGATAAAAAATTATTAATCAAAGTTTGGGGACATTCACTTGAAATTTAAACGTGCACATGCTAATTTAATATTAATCTTGGTATCATCCAATCTAGTCATGAGTGCCAAAATAAACCTAGCATATTTCAACTGAATACATCGTATAACTGTAAATAATGGCTGTTAAGGACAGAGTTGCCTTGTAATATCGGGAATAAACTTCGATCAGCGACAGCATGCAGAGTGAAAAACACGCTGCTTGTTGGGTTGTAGTCTTATATTTGTCTTACGGTTAGCCTTAGCATTAATTTACAACATCCAAAAATAACAAAAGTTGTATGCGTCAAGGTTTGTTTGAGCCGTGAAGCTTTTACTGCCAGAAGCTAAAGTATTCATTCAACATTATAGGCGACGACAGAGGAGAAAATGATGAAGATGATGAAAAACGCCCTTCTTGTGTGGACTATGTTATGCACTTTTTCACCATCTTTTGGAAAGTTCTTTTCGCTTTTGTTCCACCGACAGGTAACGATATCTATTTTTGGAAATCTCTAGATAAAGCTGGAATTTATTTAAGAATTATTTTTTATTTCACATTATCTTCGGACTCCAATATTAAGGTATTAAACACGTGTATCTGAATACTGCTTATTTTCTGCATAGTTTTTATTGTGGTTAATCTATCACTAAATGCACATGCATCCGAATTTCACTTCAACGGATGTAAACAAAATACCGATGTTTTGTACAACAGCATGTTTAAACAACTCTATTCAATTATATACACTGTTTTGTTTTTAAAATTAGTCATGATAGACATTTTTGTTCATGTTACACGATGTTGTGGCTCATTTAAAAATTTAAATTAAAGATTATCATTCCAGCACAGAGTAAAGTAAATATGTTTTTAAAAACCTATGTTAGAGGATTTTTCATTGACTCAAAATATTTAACTTTATATTATTATAACTACATTTCTCGCTCTTTGTTATAATGATGAATTGCATTTGGTTTTAATTAGTGGGGATTTGATTGTAGAGAGGGGATTGTCCCTTCCCCGTCTCCCCAAGTGACACAGCGAGAAGTCTGCGGACTTACAACGCTAAAAACCGGATTTCGGTACCTATACTGGGCACAGCACAGATAGACCAGTGTGTAATTTTGCGCTTTAGATCAAACAAACAGAGAGGGTATTATTGCTTAAAGGCGTTTTAGACTCTGTAAGATTTGGTAGTTTTGAGATTTATCCTGTTTTTTTTTCTTGTTAGAATTAAACATGTATATCTCAATACTTGCTTTTTTTATTAATTTCAAATATAATATCAAATACCCATTTGACTGGAGCTTTTCCTACATTGCGAAAATTATACGAACCCTTCCTATTTATTAAAAACCAGGGCTAATTGTCTTTAGAAAGATTCCTTAAATGGTACGAAATTTTATGAAATGTCAATATACCGGTTTTTGTTTACTTTTTGAACCTTTCGAGAAATAATATTTCAAAGATAAAAACCAAATAATTGTATTTTGTTTTGACGCCACTTCTTTTGTTTTGTTTTATTTCTGTTTTGATTACTAAAGATCGTTTTCAAACATGCTACCATTATAAATATCATTAGTAGTTACTTGCATGGTTTTGTTAATTTCTAATGTGAGCAATCCATGTCAGAGGTGGTTCAATTCCAATCACTAAAGGATTAAGTGGAAATGTAAAAAAAATGTAATAAGAATTTTTAATTTTATTTGACATAGATGCAAGATTATTTTACTAACTTGCTTATGTTGATTCTTACTGGAAACGTTTGCGAATCCATTTCTTTCAACAGTTAAATGATAAACATAATATTTACAGAGCATCGTAGAATATATAATTTGTTATAAACTACCCACCTATCTATCTATATATATTCATTTCGAAGAACAATATTCTTCAAAATACGAACATGTCTATATAATTTTCGCTAGAAATTGAGATAGACAGATTTGGAAACTATAGGTTTTTACTTTTTACATCTAGGCAGATGCTTAGACGGATTTTTTTTTATCGGGAACGAACAATAGTAAATTGTAAGAACTGATGCCATAGAACAGAATAATACTACAATGTGTATGTCTACTTTTCCTGCTAAACATAATTGTATTGTGCTCTATAGCTTTGAGGTCACCGGGGTTACTCAGTCCTTACAGTTTTTCAAGTGAAAATTGGTCAACCACAAAGTATAACACGTTTAGGAACATTTTTTTGTTGTTAGTAAGTTTGCGATCTAAATGATGTTATGCAAAACAGCTTTCCGTCGCAAATTAATGTACAAACATTTCTATTGTTGAATGAATAGTTTGTAAGAATAAGCTTTAATAAAGCAAATACACTGGGGATATTCCGATGCGTTAGGGAAGTACTGGATGCTATAGTTAATGACGTGAAAATTGTAATGAATACTTTATTATAAGAAAGGGGGACTGTTTTAAAATTAAAATATGACACTTGTGCTGGGCTGTTATGTACGTTCTTGACATTTTTTGGCGTTGATAAACACGTATTTACTAGTTTGTTTGTAAATATAAAACATGGATATATATTTGAAGTTAAATTGAAAATACACTTTCTTGCTCGTAAAATCCATCATTTAATCAAAGAATATCTTTGAATTGAATATCCTTTAACTTCAGTATCTAGATTTAACTACAAAATTCAAAGAGACCTAGAAAATTTTCTTTGTGAGGACTTTCCATGTAAGAAATACCGGTAATACTGTACTGATGAAAATTCTGCTTTGAGTTTTAGGAGTTCTTGATTTGTGTGTGTGTTTCTTTCATTTTAGATGAGTTGAGTTTTTTATATATATTTAGAAACAAATTTAACAATAGGTACTATACTCCTATCCCTTATTGTATAGTTTGTTTTCACAATATAGAATTGCTAAGAAAAATAATATCGTCAAAACATTTCAGCTTGTTTTGGGAGGGAGAGCACACAACTGTCTACACACAATAAGTGAAATGATGTTCATAGTTTCTACACATATATTTGAAATGGCGGTTTGTGTTCACATGTAGAATAAAACTTGTATAAGTAGGTTTCTCATCGTTTTTTGTCCATAAAACCAACTTTATTTTCATTCTTATAAAATTCTTATCACGCAACGACTTCGGTGGTTAATGTTTGCCAGATCTTTCACGATCTGAGATCCGGAACCTGTTTTGTATATATATATATGTGTGTGTGTGTGTGTAATCCAAAGTCTTATACACTATAATTTATTTTAAGGCTGCCTTGGTTACATTATGAATTGATGTTTGACTGACGTAATTAACCACATTACTTCCTTTCACCCTCATCCCAAATAGTAGCCTCAATAACGTTTAAATTATTATCTTCCAAATCTCATACGTTCCTGTTCTTCCAGCTATCAGCAGGGATCTGGTACCTTTTTTTCTAGATATTAAAAACACTGAAGAAGAAGATATTAAAATTATTATTTAATATCAAATATTTTAGAGAAAATTGGCAAAGAACTCTATTATATAATCGTATGTTAGGTCAGTTCCAGTTTAAAGTAAGTTTACAAACTTCCATATTTTGACTTGGGTATATAGAATCCTCATTTTGTAGTAGCGATTAAGATATATTTATAATTTTGTAGTAGCAACAATGGTATAATCCTGATTTTGTAGTAGCGACAACTGTATAATCCTGATTTTGTAGTAGCGACAACTGTATAATCCTGATTTAGTAGTAGCGACAATGGTATAATCCTGATTTTGTAGTAGCGATAACGGTATACTCCTGATTTTGTAATAACAACAACCATTTTTTTTATCGAGTTTGACTAAACATGGTTCTTGTATTTTGAACAACACGATAGAACAGTAAATGGAAACAAAGAGAAGACGTTAAGAACAGACTAAGTAATTGCTAATTTGTCTAGATTGTCACTATTGTTGTTCTTGTTTCCTTTTATTTTCACAAACCGTTTTTATTCTATAGATTATTTGGATGGGTGGCTTTCTTTCGTCACTTCTATCTGCATAATAGGGCTTCTCACCGCTTTCATCGGCGACCTTGCATCTCACTTTGGTTGTACCTTAGGGATTAAAGATCAGGTTACGGCCACTGCTTTCGTTGCTCTGGGTACAAGTGTTCCAGGTAAGTCAGGATAAAGTTGCACCGAAAATGGTGAAAGGTAGTAAGTGTTTCTTTGTTTTTCAGATTAAAAGTGGCATAAGCTTCGTGTAATTTGCTGTTATATTATTGCTCAAAAGAAGATATTCATTTAATTAGAGTAATTCATTTATCGATTATTGGAGGAAAAATATTCAACTTAGATCTATCCTTTTAAATTCTTAGTATAAAAATTAGTCAAAGCTTTATCGGTAATGCAAGCCAGACGGTTATACAAAGGAGTTTCAACAAAATCATTACTACAAGAAAGTCGTTTGGTTCTACTTCTCCTGCATAGAGTACTAGTGAGGCTGGGCTTGTTTTGTGAGCGGTATAGTTTCTCCTGCATAGAGTACTAGGGAGCTGGG
>NW_013666789.1:114841-136231 GCF_000517525.1 Limulus polyphemus
TGGTCTTGTTTTATGAGCAGTATAGCTTCTCCTGCATAAAATACTAGGGAGGATGGTCTTGTTTTATGAGCAGTATAGCTTCTCCTGCATAAAATACTAGGGAGGATGGTCTTGTTTTATGAGCAGTATAACCGCTACAGGCGACCTGGCCTTCTCTTTTAGCTGCCCCATGGGCTTATGTGACAGCATTGCTATTATATCGTTTGTAGCACTTGGTACTAGTATTCTAGGTAATGTAGGTTTTACTATCTATTCAGGTCAGCTCGTGTAATTCTGTACGTTTGCAATATTTCTGAACAACTTAATGATCTAACTGTTCTTTTAACGATTTTGATAGCTAAATCTAGTAAGCCAGGGAATTATATTAATGTTGCCAGAATGTTTTGATTATCGTCTTCTCATCATATATATATGTTAAATATATTGATATTATAAAAGATAATAACTTATTGGTTCAATATTTTAAAAAGACATCTCTTTCAACTATTTTACTCCAATAATTAATATCAGAAGCTTGAATTAATTCAAATTAGTGAAACAAAGTTCTACGCTGTTAATATTTTAAATTCAAAGCGAGGTGGTTTTTCGATATTATCTTACATCAAATAGCTTAAGAAAAAGACAAGTGTATGTTTTATTAGTAGCTAGATATTTCTTTATTTCAGACACGTTTGCTAGCAAAGTGGCTGCGATAAACGACCGCTACGCCGATTCTTCAATAGGAAATGTCACAGGAAGTAACGCCGTTAATGTTTTCCTCGGGATCGGGATCGCTTGGTCAATCGCAGCTATCTACCATGCTATTAAAGGTGACGAGTTTCGTGTGAATCCGGGAAGTTTAGCCTTCTCCGTGACTTTATTTTGTGTTTGTGCATTTATCTCCTGTATTATTCTTTTTCTTCGCCGCTCCAAAATGGTCGGAGGAGAATTAGGGGGACCCATGAAGTACAAAATACCAACAACTGTTACCTTCGTGTTTTTGTGGCTTTTCTATGTGCTAATGTCAAGTTTAGAGTCCTACGGAATCATTCCGGGTTTTTAAACTCAAATAAAATATCAAGCTATAAGGATTAAAGATGAACAAAAACCATAAAATATACTCAAAAATTCGTCTAAAGAAAACTTGCGGCAAAGGAAAGACAGTTTGATCGTATCAAGGAGACTTTTGTGCTTTCATGAAATCTCTTTCCTTCATTTAGTCTTCAAAGGAAGTTAAAATGAATGGGTGAGGATGTAAAGTACTGAGAGAGAAATTTTGCATTTCCGCCACTCATTTGCTTCTTTATCATATTTTATCCCCCCTTTTCCAAAAAACAGTTAAACGTCATCTACTTTCATAAGATGTATTTGTTATTGTTCTTTATAAATATTCAACACATAAATTAATTAAACGTAGAACTTAATATACTTATCCGAGCCAGACATAGAATTTTGCTCTAGATACATTGATTTTGGGGTAGAGTTCAATTTAATATTGGAAACAAAATATTGAAAAACAGCTTTAAATTTAATATTCGAATATATTGAAAACTTCCGATATCCTGCACCTGTTATTACTAACAGTTAAGTGTTTTTTGTGGAGCTAAGCTTTTGCATTTCACTTAAAAAGAAATTGTTGTATTTTATGTAGCATTCAGAGCTTCCTGTAAGTGAGAAAAGTAATTCCTTCAAAGAACTCGACATTCGTCCTGTCCTTAGAAAGTGCCATAAAACACATTCGTTCATGTTGAACAAGGACATTTAGAAATTTCTGTTTTTTATGGATTTTTAACTGCATTTTATACATATTATCAAATAAACACACATTATAATAAATTTCTTGTTTTTTTTTTCATGTAAGTGGCAGCACTTACTATTCTACCTGTTGACAATAGAATACTTCTTGAGGTTTCTTGTGATTTTGAGCAACGATACTCCTTCAGGTTTCACCTTGTTTTTGCCAGTTGTTACACTATACCACAGGGTGCACCGTAACCTGATATATATGAGAGTTTTATGTAAGTGGAAACATACAAGACATGTGCAGGTATTTGTTTATATATCAAACGCTTCAAAATACTATTTTTAAGTTTTTGATATAGTAAAGCATATTAATAAACTTATTTATTTTAATATAATTCTGCTTTTTACCACTAGACAACTATCTCATGTAGCTTCAAAGTTAAGTAATTCGTATGGAGAAGAGTATGAACTTAAATCCTGATTTGGATCCAAATCGCTAAATGCTTTTGTGTCGTGTTTTTATCTTATTGAGTATTTCTGTAGAGTACATTATAGATCATAAAAAAGTATTCAACATTTAGAGCTTTATGTTTAACTGCATTAGTTGAAAGATATCCACTTACAAGTCCTTTGAAAGACATATTTAATACGTAGAAAACTGCTAGATGTTGATAAGGATAAACTGCCTAAACAGAGACTTAGAGTTAGAGATCAGTAATCTGTGTATACCACAGACATAGGAACAAAATAGAAATATTTAAGTAACAAAACTTAGGAATATTTATTTACATTTAATCATTTAATGGTCTATGTATTAGGTCCCCAGAACTCAGAAAGAAAAGTGTTTATTTTCCATAAAGGATGATGGGTTAAGCCATATTACCAAGGAAGTATATATGATTTATATAAATAAAATCTACCGTGTTACCAAAACAAAATAAATCATTCAAAGAGAAAGGGTTGTCATTGTTTGTTCATTAAATACAAAGCTATGCAACATACTATTTGTGCTGTGCCCATCGTGTGGATATGGACCTGATATTATAAGACCTCAAGCCTACCGTTAAGCCACCAGCGTGCAGAAAATAAAATAAATAATTCAGCTAAACTTAATATTTCATAGTTGTTTGTTTGGTTTAGCATAAAGCTACACAATAGGCTAGCTGCTCTCTGTCTACCTCAGGGAATTGAACTCCATACTTTAGCGTTGTAAATCTGTAAATTTATCGCTGTCCCACTGGGGACAATATTTCATATCTGAAACAAAAACTGTAGACGACATGCTTGATAATATTTGAAACACAGAAATTATACGTAAAATATTAAAGGAACCGAAAATAAAAAAATGAAAGATTCTATTTAAA
Organism: Limulus polyphemus; assembly: GCF_000517525.1. Taxonomy (NCBI): domain Eukaryota; kingdom Metazoa; phylum Arthropoda; class Merostomata; order Xiphosura; family Limulidae; genus Limulus; species Limulus polyphemus. The sequence continues at coordinate 117,928 of NW_013666789.1, forward strand.
AACTGATATTAGTAATAAAATATACATATCAAGAAAATATTAACATTTAATAAATTCTGAGGATACAAATAAAGAAGTTTTTAAAAATTAAATAAATATAAATTAAAATGTTAAAGTGAACTTCAAAATTTAAAACAACGTGCATAAAAGTTAAGAGAATTAAATGAACAAACATATTAGGAAAAATTACATTAATAGGGAATAACATGTTGGGATACATAAAATAAGGAAACTTTAAAAATAAACATAGATTTAAATCCAGATATTGAAAGTAAAAGTCAAATCTTAAAACCAAATACATAAATATGAATAGAATTATTAAAATAAACATATTAAGTATGTTGTTGAATTTCGCCCAAAACTACTAGGACTATCTGCGCTAACCGTCCCTAATTCTGAAGTGAAAGACTAGAGAAAAGGCAGCTAGTCAACATAACCAACTACCAACACTTGGGCTACTCTTTAACAACAAATATTAGGGTTGACAGCCATGCTATAACGTCCCCTCCTGCTGAAAGGAGGTGCATGCTTAACGATAGTTTTCGTTCCCGCGAACCGCAGATTTTGAGTCGATCTTTCTAAGCAGCGTACTAAAAACATATGAACAAAAAAATATTAATACGAAATAAGGTGTTATAATATAAAATAGATAATCTTTGAAAGTAACTAAATAAAGTTTTAGTAATCAAAACAACACACATAAAAAATGTAAATAATAAAAACACGATTTACAACAGTATCAAGTAAATGGAAAAATTGACTTATGTGTTCTTCTGTAGTTTTTACTTTTAGAGCATTATACACACAGAATATAAATTTCATTTTTAGTAGAGTACTTTTTCTTAGAAAAATAATCTTCCATTCAACATAGTGGAATAAAATTGTTTCTGTAAAATTTTCGTGAGAGTACAAAAAAGGTACTTTAGCTGCTAGTTTTAAGACAGTTTTTTGTGTTACTTATAAAAATTGAGAATTCTTAAGGGAATATTAGACCGAGAGCTACATGCATATTAAAACTTATATTTACATCAGAAACCACACTGACGAGACCTCCCTCAGGACCGCGTTACTTGTATGCCAATCTTTATAATCGAAAAATGCTTGTTTGTTTTGTTTTAAAGGACAAAGCTGCTCAATAAGTTATGTGCACCATGCCCAATAAACCCTCAAGCTAAAAACGTTATAAAGATAATTTGTAATGCAACGAAACACAGTCTAAGGGAAAGCTCAGTATGCAATTTGCCCATAGCAACAGCTTCTAATATGTATTTAACGCACTAGGTACTTAGAAACGCCATTTTCAATGAAACCTGTTTTTACCAAATTGACTATATAGGTAAGTAATTTTTATAAACATTTGTTTCTAATGAATTGGCTACATTGATACGTGATTTTTAAAAGAAAACTTCTTTAACGAATTCATTAGCTGAACATAATTGTTGTCGGTGGGTTTTTTTTCTTAGGTTTTTAAAACTTAAGACAATTTGTTTTTAAATTTTGTCCACCGAATTTTACTTCTGTAACACCCAAGATATCTATTATCCAATCATGCAATAAGAAAACGACCAGTTTATGATTTTATAATAACCCCGTGACAACTTATTGTCCATTAAATTTGACTTTTATATATGTAAAGATACGTTGACTATGGATTCTGCTATTCTCTTCTTGGTAATATTACAAAATTTGTGTTGCTTTCTGAAATACTTTCTAAAGGCGGTCCACTCACGTAAACTGAATAATTAGTTGATTAAGAAAATGTTTAACCGTTGTAATTATAACAGATTATTAATAAATCAGAAAGAAGCATTGTCTTCAGAAAGCTCTTGAGAAAAACGCACTTTCTGTTGTTGTTTCTTCTTTTACTTTTAGTAGTAATTTCGTTAATTATTTCTCTAGTTTAATAGTTTCTTTTCAGTGGATCTATTGCTATATCATCGTATAGAACCTGGTTCAAATGTCATAAAATTCAAGTCTAGTGAAAGTTCCACAGACTTTCTACTCAATATACACATTAACAAGTAATTATTCAAGCTTGTCTGGATCGCATGTCATTCACATTCCCCCCAAAAAAGTAATTCTGTCCAGATTTATTCCAAATCATTGTTACACTGATCGTGGTATTTAAAATAACACCCTGAAATCCTAAGACATGAGCTAAAATCCGATAATCCACATTAATCTAATAAAGCCAAATATAATTATTATTTGGATAAATACTTTCTTGAAAATAATCAAAAAACGTATTTTACTTAATCGTAAGTTTAGCTTCAAGACATTTGCAAAATTATACATTTCTATTAAAATCAATGAAAAAATTATATTAATACCAGTAAAGTACTTAAAACCACAGGAACGTTCATGTAATACAGTTTTGAGAATTAAGCTAAACCATCTTTGGTTCAATGCATCATCATCAAGGTAGCACTGTATGTTAGGCATGCTACACGAAAAGTGCGATTTTGTAACACGTTCTTTAAACATAATTTTATAGTTTCGTTGTAAATTTATAAAAATCCAATACAAACGTTAATACGTTCAAAAAAGAAAAAAAAGGATGAATACATTATTCAAGTTGATCTTCATTATAATGTGTAACTGAACCGCATTCTTAGGCCAACTACTAAGAAAAATGTGATTGTTTAAAATATTTTCTGAGACTTTATATAAATTGTAAATGGTAAGCTACTAATTAGCAATGCTCTTTTCATTTAAATGTATTACACATTTTATTATTTTTTTTTTCATTTCGTTTGTTCATAAAATTACATTAAGTAATAACGAAATGCGGAAAATCTTATGATTCTAGAATTGATTAGTTACATTGAGCACATTTGTCATATAATCAAACCACTGATATAACATTTTCTTCCTTACATAGGAATTTAAATATAACACTTATATTTTGCTTTATTTAATGTTTTCGATTTCTATGCCTTTGTGGTATCTCGTAGACTGCCCGCAGAGTAGATGAGTTGGGGTCGCAAAAAACATGGGGATCACAAATTTCGTATGCGGGTGTTTAATTCCCGACAAGTTTGACAGTTGGACCACAAAGAATGAGACAGGGCTCAGATATACACAAGAACATGTGTTTAATGAAAATCTCCACAACTTACAGATCAACTAACGATAAATACCCTGTAACAAAATTCAATGTAACGCTACAGATTAGAAAAGGGCACGTGATGGCGTTGTTATGTGTAAAAAAAGAATAGTGTGACCATCCAGAGCACGAAAATTTTATATAACAAAATGTATCTGTTGGTGCATGTTGTATCCCTGTAATCTAGATTAGCATATAAAAGAGAGTGTTCCCAAGTTAAAATGTAAAACAGTGAACTTAACCCTCGCCACATAATGTTGCCACTTAATGTTCACCCTAACAATAATAATAAAAAATAAAATAATTCATATTCTAAATTAACACCATGTTCACTTGCAGATAAACTTACACTACTATTTACTAAGCCTTGACCATGGAAAATGGAAGTTAGCTCCAAAATTACAAGAAACCCTGTGAATTTTTCCACGAATAAAACTATACAGAAATAATATAACTACGGTGGAGGACAAGAACTTTAGGAATTCTCTTAAATTTACTAAAATACTGCATTTAAATCCAAACAAGATCTGTAGTGCAAATCTAGACAAAATTATTTCATAATATCCATGTAAAAAGAATAGTTGAGCATGCTAATTAAAAGCACATTGTTATTCCTGCAAAAGAATCGGATAAGAAGGTGTCTAACCTTCATTTGACCGAATTAGCTCCTGGGGAAAGATAAAGTTAAAAAATTACTTGAGCAATGCTATATTACAACAAGGGACTATAAAAAAACAGCAGAAACTTGTAAATTAAAAGGAGTGGAAGACATGTAGTACAGTCTGGTACTGCATTTTAATAAATGCAGAATAGGCTATAACGTTATAGTACTTTGGCACTTGTGTATAAAGTTAAAATCATAAATAATATTCAACGTTAAACTGGTACACAGTTAAAAACATTTTATTTAGGTCTATCTATGGCACTCCTGAGGATGACGTTGCAACGTCGAAACATGTTGAGTCGTCAACTTTTTGAAGGCCATAGATAGGCCTAAATAAAATGGTTTTAACTGTGTACCAGTTTAACGTATATATTTCAGAACGTCATTAACTTACAAACAGTCTTCGAAAGAGTTAGCAATAAACCTACTAACATTATATTCATAAATCTAACAGCAGTATGGAACCATACCATTCAGAAAGGCTATAGTCATAAACGTACCAAAAATCATAGAGTAAACAAAAATCTTACCAAAAATCCGTTTAAATATTTAAAACTACATTCTCTGAAAATGACAGCTTTTATTTCACTAAACATTATGCAAATATTTTAGAACTACATCTCAGTTTTGTACGTCTTTGTTTATTTTTAAAATTTTAATTTTATAACTAGCCAATTTAAGTCTTTCCATGGTAAAGTCATGTATGACATATTATTTCTTCAGTTCCACAAGTGTCTTTCAACCATCAGTACTCCCGGATATGTCAGAGTGTTTGTTGGTTCCACTACACCCCAGTTACTAGATGTAAATTTCTTACTTGTTCTCCTGGTATAAGTATTTCACTTCTTGGTGTTATAATGGTCATCCTATCTGTTGTCACTGGAAAAGTAAAACTCTGGTATAGTAACTTCCATGTAGAGCACAAGGAATTTCCTGTCATACACTGTGAAGCTATTCAAAGCTATCCTAACCTCACATCCATGTTTTCACGTGAAGTCAATACCCAATATGCACGCTTCCTCGATTCAAACTATCTACACTCATGAGAAGTAAAGAAGTTTCCTGCAGTAAGGGTAACTAGTAATTTTTTTTGAAATTTTATGACCACTTGCTGTTTGCAACACTCCCAATTTCTTCATCTCTGATGGTAATTTTTCACCTTTCATTACTAAATCGTATCGAACTATTGCAGCTGTAGCAGCAGTGTCAGTGGACATTCTGAAATATTTTCCATCAATAAACCTCATGGACTTATGGACGTTTTTTTTAAATAGTAAACTTCTTATCTCATTTGGAGAGATGGAGTATTTCCAGGAGAATTTAGCCCCGTAAATCTAACTGATTCGCGTTATCTTGATGTTTGGTTAGATTTTTGTTGTTCCTTTGATCTGGTTGTGCTCGAAGAACCATCTTTGGCTATTGGCTCCTTGAAATATTAATAGCTGTTAACTCTCATAACCTTGTATATAATGGCAATGTTTCCCACATTTATAAAAGTTACCTTTTGCTGACATCCTTTTGGAAGAGGTGTTATTCCATACATAATATTTTTTCTACAGTTCCTGGCAATATGTCCTTTCAAGTTACCCTTAAAACATTTATGGTCTTGTGGTTTATTTCCTCCATTATGTGTAATGAATTATTTAACTAATCCTTTTAGTTCTTCTAGAATGTCGTCAAAGGGAATTGGTGTTTCAATACTAATTTATCTGACGATCCTGTAATTTTAAGATGATGTCTTTAGTTGTTTATCTAAGGTTTTAATTAATTCTAGATCCAATGTCAACTGCAGAGCTTCCCTTCAATATGTACACCTACTTTGAAAAAGGCAGCTACCAATGTTTGCTAATTGTTATGGCTTTCAGCTGGAAGGCTACTTAATGGTGTCAACACTAATCCTTTTAAGTCAGCAGTAGGATGAATAGCTTGCTGTTCACTATTTCATTTGTTCAGTTTGGAAAATATTTCGAATTTCACTTGATATGCCTTTTATGGTACCTTTCCATTACGGTTTGTTGATTACTGGATTGAGCAAAGTTGTTGAATTGGCCAACTAAATTCTGAAATTGAATTTGGTAAAAAAAATGTCTGGAGCAATCCAAGAAGATTCTACAGTAGCAGATGTCACAGCAGTAGTGTAATGGCTGGAGCCCAAGTAAATTCTCCTCTTTCATATTTTATAGTAGATTGTGTTTCAGATTGGAATTCTTAAGAGAAGATTAAGTGGTTTGTGGATTACGTTAGGCAAAACAATTGGGAAAATAGCTTAAGTAAAAAGGTTATTTTATTCAAGAAGAACCACATCGAATAATTGTGATTTGATTTCAATAAATATAAAGATGCTGAACTGAAAATTTCTGGATAAATGTGTGTACAACTGTTCGCAAAAACAGGTTTATGATATAAATAAAAGATAAATATGTAAACAATCAGTGACTTTCTTAGCTATTCCAATTTGAAGAACTGCTTTACCTTATCCTTAGTAGCATTTCTGTAAAATGGTGTTTTTGAAATTCCTGTCGTAAGTATTTATGTTCGAAGTACAAGGGACGTCATTTATCGATGAAAAATGTACATGTTTGTAGATGAACATGTAAATAACGATGTGAGACTGCTGATGTTTCTGGCTAAGATTAGGGTTAAAAATGTACACGTTTGTGGATGAACATGTAAATAACAATGTGAGACTGCTGATGTTTCTGGCTAGGATTAGGGTTAAAAATGTACATGTTTGTGGATAAACATGTAAATAACGATGTGAGACATCTGATGTTTCTGGCTAAGATTAGGGTTAAAAATGTACATGTTTGTGGATAAACATGTAAATAACGATGTAAGACTGTGGCATTTCCGACTGAGGTTAGAATTATTGCTAAGCTAAATCGATGTTTCATATTCCCAGTTTTGAAAGTCGAATAAACCCAGTAACTTAATCTACACTAATGTACAGTGGACAGTTAAAGACCTAAACCGAAACATTCATGTATTTGAGTTAAATCAAAAAATGCTTAGCTTCCTTGTTACACATAAGAAAGATGAGAGTAAACTGAAAACTGCTGTGCAGAAACTATAGTACAAAACGATCATTGTAGAAATAATTTGTATTTAAGTAAATTCAAAATTCTTAGATTTTATGTCATTTGAATATAAAAGTAGGGTATTAAAATTAACAATTAGAGAATACTTTATTTAAAGGTTGATTTTAAAAAAAATCTTGATAATCTAGTTGAAAACACTCAATTCAAAGATAAAACTGTAATTCTAAATTTATAAAGTCATTTTATCACATTCAAGTAGAGATCAGAGGAATTTATTATTGTAGTGATGCTGTAGCATAACTGTAGGACAATTTAAGTAGGTGTTTCATCTAATATACAAAGCTTAATCCCTCTGACATTATGGGAAACTCGTACAATATCTTCGAAACTCCAATTTGTTCCATAGGTGGCGTGATTGATTGATCTTATCTCACAGAGGCCTACCAGCATGACAGGCTGTTTTATAGTTATTTCTTCCTCTTTTTTTTTAAGCTGTATCCAGAGGGGAACGTCGTTCGTTGATAAGCTATTACCTAGGAATACCTTGCTGTGTGTCTTCCTCGGTTTGCAGTCTCATTACCTGAAGATAAATGCCATTTTATGAAATAATAGCAAGTATACATAAATTAGATATTTTATTTTAGAGTTGAAATACAGTTTCACGATTGTATGTATCGTGATTTGTAACACAAGCTACGTGCATTGTGTTATACTGTACAAACTCTGTATCGTGTACAATCGTATATTTTACCAATATTGTGCAAACTGCGTGTGTCGAATTAAGTTGTACAAACTGTGTGTGTTGTGTAATATTGTACATTTAACTGTGCCGTGTTCTGTTGCACAAAGTTCATTTCTCATGTTATATTGTACAAACTGAGTATGTCGGGTAATGTACAAATTGCATGTGTCGTGTTATATTGTAAAAACTATGTGTGTCGCACATGAAAAGAAAATGGGACTTAGGAAATAGGTACACACCTAGAAGGAGCAGTGGGGTTATAGGTATAAAATAGCAAATAGAAAAGATAGGAGGCTCTTATTTTATATTCTAGCTTGTTAATATCGGTATTTTGAGTTCCCAATTCGTAAGAAACTATAGACTTTGTATTTGGACATCACAAACATCTAATTTGAACCAATGCTGTATTCACCATACCACGTGACACGCAAAAATTGATATTTAGGTGTGTACTTATAATATTTACTTTTAAATTAACTAATGTATAATACTAAACTTTGAATTATAGTCTACAATTTCATACCGAACTTAATGACACATCGAATAAAGGAATTGATTTTCACTCATAACGCTTCCACAGACAAAAGCGTATTAAGTCAAAACCTTCTATTCAGAGATCTGGTATAACAATATCACGTTTTGAACTACAAACCGACATACTAACCAGTGGGCCACATCCGGCCTAATCTTTAATAATGAAGTGACAAACGGAAGACTGTTTAATCGTAACATAATTCACAGTGTTTAGTGACTAATTTCTGTTAGTTTAAACCAACAACATCCATTGATGCTGCCAAGCTTCTTTGTTTCTTACATGTAAACCAAACATAAATGTTTCTTTATGACATGATTCCAAACTAAAATCCATATCTATTATGTTTTACTTGTTAAACAATATAACTGATTAATAAGCGAACTTTAGGTAGATAATACCCATCTCTAGTCCGAAGTTTAGCGGATATAACATCTCTTTGTAATGTAAAACATCATATACAAACGTTGATAGTACATCTTATGTAGAAATGTGAAGGTTTCGAACCGTATTATATGTGTTCATGGTATTATAATGAGATACTGAAACTTATGCTTTGCAAACAACATACAAGATTCATTTCTCTGCTTTTCTTGCTTCATCTTTCGGTATGTTCCGTATCTCGGTTTTCCCTTCTAATGCGCCTTTTTTTCTCTCATCACAATGTTTAGATCACTTTAAGAATTTGACAGAGTAGTGTAAAATGTCATGTAGATTTGTATAAGAAGATGATCCATAGAACTTCATGCCAAAATAATTATTTCAGACACATTAGAGTTTCTAATACATTTAAGATCTGTTTAATATGTTTTTACTTCTTCAACTGAAAACTCGCGTGTTAACTGTCAACTTCCTTTTAGACGTGAGCCGTTTCATTTCACCCAGTCGCTGTCGTTAAAAGTGCGAGGTTAGGATAACGGATCACCAACGACATAAAAGAGCTGAACCATTTCACCACTTCTTCAATCTTTTACGAGAGTAAGCAGTGTATCTAAATCCCACATAAAACACTCCCTGAACATGCCTGTAATGGACTAGTCCAGGGGTCGGCAACCTGCGGTTCTTTAAGGAGATTTGTGTGGCTCTCGGGCTTTACTCCTACTGTGAATAAAAGTTGAGAATCTTTCAGGTACAATGACTGTTAAAAATATAATTTCAACATTTGCCGAGGGGAATCAGACCCCTGCTTTTAGCTTTGTAAATCCAAAGACTTGACGCTGTCCCACCGGGGGACTTTTTTCTTTTTCTAGGTTAGACTGTTAGGACATATTGCGGCTCTCGAAATGTTTTGGCCTTAGAAAAAACAGAAAAATGGCTTTCTTCTTCTTTGAAGGTTTGCTGACCACTGGACTAGTAAAACTAATGCAGCTTAATTTGAAATGGATAATAAGACATTCAACACGAAAAACAAGAGGGAAACCTCTAAGCCGCTGTACTCGAAATTCTTTTAGGTAGGATTAGAGTAAATTAATCTATGAGACCTTGTTTTTTTCCCTTTTTATTAACTATATTTTTCTGCGCCAGCAATACCAAGTGTGTGGCGTGCATAAACCCGGTTCGATTTTATTACTCATCAGGATCTCTACCAGCCTACCCTTAAATTGAAATTATTTTAGGCAGTATTAAAGTGAATTAATGTATAGGATCTTGGGCGTAGTCATATTCATCGATCGAATTGGTTTGACCTCTTGTGTCCTAAAAGTTGGACAAGAGATGACGATGCTATGAGCTAAATGTTTGTACTTGAAAAAACAACAACAAAATAACAAAAAACTCAGAGCCATTCTATGAGCCTCTATGCCGCATCTAAAAACAACTATATTTGACTAAATTATATAAAACGAATAGGTCATTTATTTGTGGAAGGAAACGATATCTTTACACCTTCCTCCCTAACACTTTCTCTTTCTCTCTCTTTCTTTATATATATATATACATTTACGAAATGTTCAAAATACAATAAAACCTACAATAGTAAGTGACGTGAATGTCAGTTTATAGTGTATCTAAATTATACTGATGCTGATTGATTATTAATACTGTAAAGCTTGTTTAATCACCTTGTTCACCAATTTTTTCTAGCCGCAGTGTAGTGGCTCATAGGATGGCTCTGAGTTTTTTTAAGTACAAACTTTTAGCTCATAGCTCCGTCATTTCTTCACTTATTGGAGATCTAATTACAGCTTTGGACTCAAGATATAAAACCCTTTTGATTGATGCATTTGACCACGCCCAAGATTAATAGATTAATTTACTGTAATCCTGCCTTAAAAAAATTCAGTTTGAAGGTAAGCTGCTAGAGAATCTGGTGAGTAATAAAATTGAATTGAGTACACGCGCGCCCCACTCTTGGTAATGCTTGCGCACAAAATTATAGCTAATAAAAAGGGGGGAAGGTTTCGTAGATTAATTTACTCTAATACCGCCTAAAATAATTTCAAGTGCCGCGGCAATTGAGGATTCCCTTTCACATATATATGAGTCATACAGCATAGTGTTACGACAGCGGGGGTCACGTGACGTAGTAACACGTCATATTCTCGAAGGTTCCTGAAGTCTCGAGCGTTTACTAGATATGCGGTATTCTTGTGCATACAAGACCGGTAAGAAGTGACGACAACAATGTGTAATTGAACTGCAGACAGAGATAGAGACGTACTGTTGAGTCGAGCACGTGAGTCGTTCGTTGTGAATTATAGCGTTTGTTTAACTTATAGTGTGACCGTTGAAATTAAGTGAATTTCAAAGTTGTATTGAGAAAGAATAAACTAGTTTTATTTAAGAAAGGACTTGTGTCGCTAAAGTTTTATCGGAAAGAAATTATACGTGAAGTTTACTAACGACCAGAGACGTAACAATAGGAATCGTAAACCCATTGTGCATTCTTCGAGAAAAACAAGTTTGTCTGATGACTTTTGTTGCGTGGAAAAGGGAAAACGTGTAAGACTTAATAGAAGTAGTATGAATAAATTCACTGTTATATCAAGAATAACAATTAACAGCGCTTACATTTATATCTTAAAATGCGGAATCGTAAAACACTCGAAAAAGACAAAACAAAAATAATGAGGCTATTTTGTCAGTGATTCTGACACATTAGTCTCTGGAACTATACATTAACTATCGTGTGGGAATAATCTAGTCGCTATCCTACGATTTATTTTCTTTAGTACAACAAAATGGAAGACTTCAGATCAATAACTTAACCAGTGACTGGCATGAGACTGATTGGGTTATACAAACGTTTTTATGACAAACTAGAGTTTTTGGAACAGTTATTAAACTTGTATATGCTAGGCATGTGGTTTTAGTAAAAGAATCATACATCCACCGATACTCATGGTCTATATACTAGAGATTTAATGATATTATATAATTTACCAGTGTCTTTTATCATCTTCAAACAAAGAAACGTTCTGCAAATCAGTAACTCGGTCATCTAACGAGTATAATCTAGTCCTGTCTATAAATTTTGAAGCTGTATAGTGGTTCAACCATCCAATAACATTATTCTGGTCTTGTCTAACAAAACCTTCTCTAGAAACATTGAAGCTGTAGAATAATTCAGCTATCAAATAAGATTAATGCGGTTCTGGCTAAGAAGCTTCTCTTCAAAATTTGAAGTTGTAGAGTGATTCCACCATCTAATAATACTAATTTGGTTGTGTCTAATTAGTTTTCCGTACATTATTCTTCAAATCACTAAATATGGTTAGTCTATTTTCTGTTCAGCAACTTTGTTTATTTTTAATCATTTAAAATCTCCTGAGCAATCACTCAGCCAGCGACTGGAAGGAACTGGTTTCTCTCCAATAACTTTGTTTGTATATAACAAGTTAGAATGTCCTGAACAACCACTCAGCTAATATTGAGAGGAGCTTGTTTGTATGTAACAAGCTAGAATCTCCTGAACAATCATTCAGCTAGCACTGGAAGGAACTGGTTTCTCTCTGAATAACTTTGCTTTTATATAACAAGTTAGAATCTCCTGAACAGTCACTCAGCTGATACTGAGAAAAGCTTGTTTCTCGCCTAGTAACTTTGTATATAAGAGATTAGAGTCTCCTGAACAATCAATCAGCTAGCACTGGGAGCAGCTTGTTTCTCGCCTAATAACTTTGTTTGTATATAACAGATTAGAATTTCGTGAATAATCACTCAGCCAGCGACTCAAACTCAACAATGTTACGACTGAAAACAATTTTGTCTATGTAGTCCTTCAGCAATGACATTTTATTTATTAGGAATTTGAACAAAAATGCTAAATTCTTCTGTTAAACTTATTTTCTAATTAATCTGAAACTAAAGTGATATATTTCGTCTAATGTTTATAGCCTTGAAGGTTTTTATTTCACACGAAAAAACAGAAAAAAAACTTATTCTTAAGAGGAAGACGTGTTCTAAAAAACATGAAACCATAACTTATTCATCATAAAAGAAATTGGATCTCAAAAGTTTACCTTTCTTATAATACGATGAACTCATTCATAATAGCAAAAAATGAGGATTTAAAAGAGGCGAATTGTTCTCACCTCAGAATAATCGGAATAAATTGATTCTCGGAAAAGAAACTTACTTATAATATGATAAATCTGTTCACAACAGAAAATATGTATCTGAAAAGAGAAGAATTTGTTAACCACACAGAAGAAACTTGTTCCAAACAGATAAACGCTTTCACTTGCTGTGAAAAACATACATCCTGAACATGTTCTGAACACTAACTCGGTCGGATGTTGAGGAGCAATTGCTAAAACGGAAACAAAGTTTTCAAGGACAAATACACAATGACTTATTTAGCGTTTTTTTTTAACTAATAAATTACTACACCCAGACAGTCTAATTGCTTAACACTAAAATGTAATGTTACACTCTAAAAAGTAATTCGAGTCTAGTAAAAGTTAACGATCCATATATTGTTATCTAGTCAGTCATAACACTATTAAAGTGCTGCCTGTCAACTAAACTTACAGCAACATATAGCGAAGGATAGATAATAGATATTCAGACTAAACAGACACAATATTTGTTAGAAATGTATAAAGAGTGAAAATATTTATATAATAACACTCCATTCTCCTTAAAATTTGAAACTGTTTACCTTTTCACACTTCCTACTTCCTTAACTAGTCAATGTTGTTTCTCTCTGGCATTTTATGAATGTGTAGACTAATAGGATTTAAGAGTATTTGAGAAGGTATTATCTTTGGATTGTTCTCAGTTACATACACTTTGTCTTCAGGGTTCTAATCTCTGCAATTCTCTTCTGTGCTGGAAGCTGTGTTTTGTTTTCTCTACTTCTGAATCTGGTTCAGCTTCGAGGCAACGTTCACATTCGGGTTTATTTTTCTTCCTTTACTGATTAGTTTCCGGTTTATGAAGACTACTTCCGATTTTTCTTTTTTCCTTAATACGACATTCCACGTAATTTAAAGAAATAGCTTTCTTCCTCCTTGGACCTTACAATCAGTTTATACCACTACTCTAGAATCCAGACTTGTCAGCATTAAAACTGTACCGTATTTACACATCGTCATTTTGACAGACTTAAACTTTTTATGGGAAAATGTATGGATAGTAGCAATGAAATGATGTAATTTTTGTTCATATTTCTTCAGGTTCACCATTATCCTCAGGACGATCACGGGAGAATTCTAAGGATACTTTGCATATCTACAAAACACGAGAGAAGCTGGAATTCTATATACTCTTTGCAAGAATAACAAGTCTTGATCCTATATCTCTTGTTTCTCAGATACGTATATTACAAGCTGGATCAGCAATGTCCTGTTGTATTATTGTGCCTTTTCATCCGAAATGAATAAAATACTGTTTTGTTATATTTCATTCCCAAGGAGTTTACATATTTTATCTAAAACCAATGACTTAATACTCTAGTTCGGATCAGATGAGCCATATCTCGATACAGCCTCAAGATCAGCTTCTTAGTTTAGTACGATATGTTTTTGGTTACTTTGTAAGGTTGTATATTAACGCAATGATGAGCTTTGTCCATCATATGACTGTGGCAACTCTGGTGGTCCAATATCGTACTGCTGTAAATATCCACACATCAAATTCTTATGATAATTCTGCAAATTTACAATATCGACCCAGTAAAATCACTTTTTTATGTTCTTAAAACAAAAATTTCCAGCTTTTGAAGGACTGAATATACCAGTGCATCTTCTGGTTTTCGATACATGGTTTGAGTAAATTGGTGATTTTTTTCCGAAACCGATAGATCTCGCACTGTGTATTGCATGGCCGCAGAAATGGCCTTCTAGTATTATGTTTAAATTTAGTCCAATATTTACATCTTTGACTTAAACATTTTGAGGTTGTTCTATGACCCGTTCAACTTCTGAACTTTAACATGTCTTACTCTATCCTGAGCTCATTCCCTTTCAAAACATTCCTTACAATGATTCGTGGTACTGGTTTGGGTGAGGACTAGTTGACAGCATACCCGGATTGTTAAATCAAAGGTTCGTGGTTCACGTCTTGCTGTCGTGTAAACAGGCTTCGCTCTTTGGGGCCGTGGGTGCGCTATGAGAGTGACGGTGAATTTCAACTATGCGGTCAAAAGGTAGTAATCTAGAGTCTGCAATTGAATAGCTGTCTTCCTTCTTGTCTGCCAACTCCAAATTATTAGCGGCTATGCAAATATATCTCTGTATAGATTTACGAGAAATTTATAAAACAAACTAACAATTCAATGACAGTAAAAACAAACATGTTACATCGAGATCCGGATACAGTCAAGTGTTTTGGGGTTATCTCAACATACAAACGACCTTGGGGTAAATTATAAAATCTACCAAAGCAACCTGCCGAAGCTAAGAACAGGCCTGGTATGGCCAGATAGTTAGGGCGCTCGATTCGCAATCTGAGGGTCGCAGGTTCGAATTCCCATCTCACCAACATGCTCGCCACTTTCAGCCGTGGGGGCGTTATAATGTGACGGTCAATCCCACTATTCGTTGCTAAAAGTTGACGGTGGGTGGTGATGACTAGCTGCCTTTCCTCTAGTCTTTCACTGCTGAATTAGGGACGGCTAGCGCAGATAGCCCTCATGTAGCTTTGTACAAAATTCACAACAAACGAAGATAAGAAAGGAGGTAGGATGATTAAGTTATTTTAAAACTGTAATAATTTCAAATAGAACTAGACTAACTAATTATATAGATACGCCAAAGAGCATTTTAAAGTCTTATCTTTATTAAAACACCAATCAAGCTCACTAGACTTAAATAGTAGTTGAATTTTAGCACCAACTACTCCCAGGCAAAGACTGAATCTTAACTTATAAAATCTAACATTTAGATAAGCTACATTCCCACGATTATTTCTAAGTTTAACGTTATTTTTTGTATTTTAGACAAACCCTAAATTGGTCATTAAAGCACTAAAACATTGGCTTCTCTCGGACAAACTTGCGACTCATCAATATAATAATAAAAAAAAATTATGACAAAAATTCACAATGTAATGCAAATTACATGTCAGAAATTCAAAATAATGGCCTCCTAGCGCATACAAATAATGTCATCAAAAGAAAAACACGATATTTGCTCGATTTTATAGAAAATCTGAACAAAACCCCTTCGTACTTAATGCATTAGTCGATAAGTTATTTAGAAAATTTGAAGTTGAATACAATTAATTGAGTGTTTAAAAACAAGGTTGAACTTCAGAGTCTTATCTTTCTCGTGTTTATCAATTATTCGAGGCACGTTGAATAAGATTAGTTTGTACCTTGACAATAACGGGAGTTTGTTTCAAGCCGTGCGCTAAATCTCTATTTGTAAAGCTTGTTCGTGCTTGTAAGTGAACTGACTAGACGCATGTTTCAACCGTATACAGGTCTGTAAGACCCTGTTTCAGAAATATTTGATATATTGATCGATTTTCCTAGTAGAGTAAAGTAGCTTATGTGACAAAGAACATTTAAGTAAGCTGTTATTCTTTCGAAAGAAAACTACCTTTACTGAATGTCGAACGACACATTTTAATTAATTTTTTATCATTTTGCTATCGTTCGGGGTCAGCAACAGCAGGTGATGCATTTGTAAAAAGAAGAATAACTAAAAACCATCACCTCATTCACCGAAAATCACAATGCACCTTGTTGATGGATATCTTCTATTCAATGTAAAAACTTTAAAGTTGACTAGATGTATGAACGTATAAAATATAATGTATTAGATGTATCTGGTTATTATTGTATATTCAAATATATAAAATATGTTCTATATATGCGTATATAAAATATAAAGACGTATATATATATAAGAAACCGTGTTTCCTTGTTTACGTTTGTGTTTGATATAAAATTTTCGATGGAACGGATGCTTGGTTATACCTTCTGTAACATGCAAGAAAGTTGCGGTTTTAATCACGAAAAGTTGACAACTTTAGCAGGAGTAAAGCCACAGCTGTTCCCACTTATGTACTATCTAAACATGTCGAAAAACACATTATGTTCTCTGACACTATACTGGCAGGCCATCTGGTATCTCACAGTATCAGTCCGCCATGTTGTGTTAGAACATGCCGGTATTTAGCAAAGTATCAATCCACTATAGTACGTTAAAACATGTTAGACTTAAACAAAGTGTCAATCTACAATAGTATATTAGAAGATGTATGTCTTAAACAAAATATCAATCCATTGTAATATGTTAGAACATGCTGGTTATAAACAAAGTGTCAGTCTACTGTAGTATATTAGATTGTTTGTTTGTTTTTAATTATGCACAAAGCTACACAAGGGCTATCTGTGCTCTGCCCAACACTGGTATCGAAACCCGATTTCTAGCGTTGTAAGTCCGCTGTGCCACTGGGGGGGGGCAGTATATTAGAAGATTTAGGTCTTAAATAAAGTACCAATCCACTGTAGTATATTATAACACACAGTTCTCAACACAGTATTAAAACAAATTACTGGTGGACATGCGTTTTCTCTTTCAGTGTTTTTTCTTTCTTTTTTCAATTTATTGATCAATAAATAGAGTCCGTTGAGAGAAAATGACCTTTTGTCTTCAGTAAATTAATATAGATGTTTTTCTTTCTGTTGACAGATAAAATGAAATTGACTCAGACAGCATCCCAAGTTATTTTAGAATTTATTAATTAGCACACTATTTTCACAATACATTTTATAAGACTCAAAATTTTCAATGAATTTAAGGTTTATTTTAAGACTGACATGCCACAGTGAGCTTCATAACAAAATTATTAGTTTGTCAAGTATTTCTCGTATACTTGTTTAAAAATGACATCATTAAATAAATCATGTGAAAACAGTCGAATTGAGATAAAAAAATTAACTTATCAACTATTGCGCTAATTACAAAGTTTAAAGTAAATACATCGACAATTAAAGTAAACAGGTTTTGTTTAGATCTCTATCAAATCGTGCAAACATTGTGTTTGTTTTTTCTTTAATTACATTATTTCTCTGCAGTAGAATGCTATTACTTTAAATCTGTTTTATATATTTTAAAACATTGTGAATGTTTGTAGCAAAAAACGTTTATTATTGTGTTTATGAGTTGCAAGTTTGTTCGAGAGAAAGCTGAACTTACAAAAAATCGTGGAACTATAATTAGTAGAGAAAATTGTATTTTATAAGAATGGTAATTCAATGTTTAGGAGAGTGTGTTGGAATAGCTTGTTTTAACATTCAGCTACTGTATAGATTCTAACGACTTAGATTATTGTTTAGTATTCATGTAGTAGTCAAGAATACGACTTTAGAATATTGTTTAGTATTCATGTAGTAGTCAAGAATACGACTTTAGAATATTGTTTCATTCATGTCTATACAAGTTATTTAGCAAAGGTTATACAGAATCTTTCGTTGAAAGAGCAATTAAGTTACAGAAACAAGACTCGAGAAAAGACATGATAATTGCGCTATAGGTACTGAGTTTGTTCTAACTCATATGAAGTAAAACAGTCATAACTGTCTACTGTTACTTTATTATTTAATTAAGTAATTACTAGCTCAATATAAAAAAACCGTCTGTCAGACAGTTGAGATATAGATGTTTATCATCATTTTACACTAAACATTAAAATCGCACTTTCATAAATAAGGGGAAAAATCGCACAATGTATTTCTGGTAACAACTGTTTTCAAATAAATGAATCATTAATTAAATATTTATTTGGTTCGTTGTTTGTTTTGTTGTTAAACTTAAAGCTACACGATGGG
>NW_013666789.1:136682-140579 GCF_000517525.1 Limulus polyphemus
GAAAATATTTATTATATGAAATAGGAGATAATAGCAAAAAATGTTCAGAGAAGGTTGTGCCTCATCGGCAAGTCTGAGCGTTTATAACCCTAAAAATTGGGTTTACATACTCGCAGTAGGCAAACAGCAAAAATAAACAATGTGTGCTAACACTAACAGACCTAGAGCTAACTTATGGCCTGAGAATACATAATATGTGAATGTTTGAACAATCACACACACACCACAATCTTACTTGGCTAATACAATGTGTGTATAATGTCAATAAAACACTGTGGAACGTGTGTATAGGGAAACTAGACTGAAGCTGAAGATTGAAGATTAATCGGTTAAGATGACAAGTTATTGAAACACAAACGCTAAATTGTGGAAACTGACACGTTTCAATTGCTTGGTTCTTTGCAGGTTTCGTACGATAGGTTACCAGCGTGGACCTTATTCGAAACCCATCCATGTCCTGTTGTTATAGGTGTGGACGGTTTTCATCAGATACAAGCACCCTCGCTGCCTTATCGTACACACGCTTTAGAAATATTAGTTAAAGAAATATCCGTATGTACTTACATTTGGCTGGTAGTAACGGATTTTCAATGAAATCAATAACAATATCATCATAATTGTTCTTGTTGCTCTAGCTTTCGGCTGTATAAGCTAGATTTACTTATACTCATTACCAACAGTTACTGTATACACTATCCAGACTGAATCTGAATTATTGTGTTTGCAACACTATATTGCAAAGAAAGGCTACCAGCTGTGAAGGTGTCGAATTCTTTCATATCTAGTAAGACCAAATATAAGTCTATTAATCTTTCTACAAATGACAAAAGAGGGAACACTTACTACTACTACTACATATAAAGAATGCATTAAGATCAAATCTAATCTGAAATGATGTTTCCGTAATTGCTTCTGTAAAATTCAGGTAACTTTAATGATTTCACTTTCACATGATATATATCAATCCTAAAGCATAAAGCTTCGCTGTTATTTCTAATTATTTAATACTTATGTGACAAGTTTTGCAACACCTTTGAACTCCTTTGTTGGTCTGCCTTTGTATTTTTTACACTGTTTTATATATATATTCTGATACTTCTGTAATTTATTCCTTTTACAACAAATTTTACAGTTCTCTTCCACAGATCATCAACATTCAGTGAAGAATAATCTTTCACCTTATCTATCTTTTGGATCCTTTTTTGGACATTGGGCCAGGTGATAATCCTCCACGTACTTCAGTTTCTAGCTGTTATCTCAACCACTTTCCGTAAAAACCATGTAAAGTGATGTCTCTCTTTTTTTAAAACAGTTCACCTACACGTGTTTTGGAGTACATCAGGTTTTTTTTCCTTCAGGCATCTATGTTACGGATATTGTATGATTCTTTTCTGCATTCATTCTTAGAATGCGATATATCCATTTTCATTGTCTATATTTGACTTCTTCACTTACTAGTCTTGCTCCTATCCCGTTCCGAACTTCTCCATTGGAAATTTTGGTAGGACATCGAACTTTGAAAATTGTTTTTAAATATCAATGTTGAAATATTCTAATTATGCTCATTCTCCAACTTCCTAATTCATAGAGCAATACTAATTTTACAAAACTGTTAAAAATATTTATATTTGTTTTAAATTGTTATTGTTCCAAATTTCTTCGGTTTTATGAATGCAGTTCTTCTGCTTACTTGTACTTGCTGCTTAGTGCATTTAGATATACAAAAAATAGTTTCCAATTCTCTAATTTTAAACTTATCCTTATTTTGGCTGTTGATTCTCAACATTTTTGTCTTCTTGGTATCTATTTGGACACCGACTTTAACTGAGTATTCAACTAATATTGTAGTTTTTATTGTTCGAATTTGGAGTACATCAAATTAAATTATCAGCAAAGTCCAAAATCCATAAAGTTGGTTGTGAATTGCCACCGTATTCCAGTATGCACTTTATTTGTTGTCTTCTTCATAATGTAGTTTATTACTAAAACAAAGAAAATTAGACATTATACATTCCTGTTTAACTATAGATTTCACTCCGAAACAATTTCTTAGCAATTAGTCATTACTGTGCACTTATGATTATTTTATAAAGCTTGGACCATTTTGATTAATTTCTGTGGTAGCCCACAGTTAGTCACTGTTATCTACACACTTCTACAATACTACAAACTGCTTTTTCGTGATAAATGAAAGTTAGATATAAGGTTGAAGTCCATTCTGTAGGTCGTTCGATTATGTTTCTTAAAATTATTATTCATTGGATTGTGCTTCTATCTCTTCTAAATCCTGCTTATTCACTTTGTAATCTTGCATTTTTAAATTCTTTATTACTCTATTAAAATCTGTAGTTTATATTATTTCACTTTATTTTTCATCAATTCTTTCTTTTGATGTTTATCCAAACTTCCTCAAAGCACTCTTTCCATCTATTCTTCATCTTGTATTCCTTGATTAAAAGTTGACCTTGTTTACGTTTTACTACTGTAGAGTTTCTGGAACTTGTTGTGTTTACGGTCTGCGTAAGTTGTTACACTATTTTAAACCTCTTCTCTTACGCTGCCTGTTCTGCTATTTTATCAGCCTACATCTTCTTAATTTCTCTTAAGTACTTTTTTACCTCCATGTCTTTGTTGTTATATTGTTCTCTTAGATTCTACTAAACTCTTTCTTATATTACTTCTTCTATCCTCTTTAGTATATTTTAACTCTTCAGTTAGTTTCAAGGTCCTTCTGTTATCCAATCTCTTTTTGTTTTCTTTCCCAATCCAAGAACCAGTTTTGTTTGGTTATACATTTCTTCGAATATTCTTTTCTACAACAATGTTTTCTTCTGTTAGAATTTTTTCTGCAGTATCTAATACTTCAGATACTCCTTGACTCAGTTTTGAATTTTTGCTTTATTTTTTTTTGTTTTGTTTTGAGTTTATATGTATTATATTTCCTCGTTCATTTGTATTGTATTTTCAATAATGCACAGTTTTAACTTCAAAGTGGATATTACTAAGAAGTGGTCGCTTCCTACATCCACTTGTCCCTACTCTCTTGTATCATGAACTGTTCTTCTGATTCATCCATTCAAATAATGTAGTCAGTCTCTCTCACCCTATCCAACGTCTGCTTCAAATTTAGGTTTTAAATTGTTTGAATATTATGGGAACAAGAAAGCGCTTCTCGTTTTATCAACCTCAGTAGTTATAATTTCTACTGTGTTGTATTTAATTCATGCATTTTCTCACTTTTGGTACAGGCAGAGCCGTATTATCCATTAAGCACAATAGGCACAGTGCCTAGGGCCTACGAAATATTGGGGCTTACGAAAAGTATATTTCAAATCATTTAAGAAATTTAAATATTATAAAATTATGAAAAAATAAGTATAAAAATATAAAATAGAATTATATTTTATTTTAATAGAAGAAAACGAAACGAATAAGAGAAGGTTTTTTCAAACATTTAACAAAATTGCTCACATACAATATATCAAAATAAATCAAATGCAAACTTTACGGCCCGGTATACTGAATAAGTTACTTTTTAAATAATAAGATGAGATTTAAGGCTAGTTTTGTAATTCAGATGTCCTTGAAATAAAAGTATTCAAGATAAAATGTTTCATATTAAGTCGTTACATCCTACAGTTAGTTTTAAATATAATAAAGCAATAAAACCTCTTTATTTTAACTATAAAAACGTATTCAAGATCTTAATGAAAAAGAAATTGACATCTTACGAATAACTACGAATGACTTAAATGATTTTTTCATGATCAATTTACATGTCATTAAATACAAATTCAAAATTAATTTTATAAAAGGTAGTAAATTTAGATTTTAAAAAAAGTAAAGAGGGGTGATAAGCATATTACTGAAATTAGTAAGAACCTTATCTTTCTTATT
>NW_013666789.1:141493-146486 GCF_000517525.1 Limulus polyphemus
GTTTTTCAAGTACAAGTAATTTCTTATTAATTTTTATAAAAAACAGTGAGATATATTCAATTTGTCTAAATACAAAATATATTTTCCATCTAATATATTTAAAATTTGATATCAGAGGAATTCAAAAACAATTTGTTATTATCTCTGTTGATAAAGCAGGTTGTAATTTTGGTTTTATATGTTAAAAAAATTATGAACAAATTCTAATTAATGAAATGAATACATCGAAATTATTTACGAAAAGTACACTAAATAAAAGACAGTTATTGCTAAAAAAGCCATAAAAATGAAATATAAACATAGATTCTACATATTTCAATTTCCCTTTTTCGGATATGATTTTGAGTCATTCGGTGGGATAGCGGTAAGTCTTCGATTTTACAATGCTACAATCAGGGGTTCGATTCTCCTCGGTGAATGCAGCAGACAGGTCGATGTAGCTTTGTTATAACACACAAATATACATGTGATTTCCAAACTACACAAAATATCTATTGAGTTTAGATTTATTACAAATTTAATAAATACTGTTATTAAGCCAATCTGTATTATACTTACTAGAATTTTAGACGTTTTATATATTAAAATAAAATTACTGTCAGAAAATGATTTAGATCATTGTTTTTGGATTATTAAAAACACTATACGAGCTATGGAATGTTTAACTATTTTAAATTCTCTGGAATTGGCCATTTTTTTCTCTTGTTATTTTACTAGTTTATTTACTAAAATTGAGTTAAAAGATCTGATTACAATTTATAATAATTTAATTGATCAATTTTTAGATGTAAATATAGTTATTTCTAGATACAAGATGACTATACATCAATGCAAAAATATACTTTACTTTTTATGTATCTGATAACTATATTATTTCAAATTGTTTTAAACTTTAAGTCTAAATAATGTGCAATATGATTGCTATTGTTACTTTTTTTAATATAAGTTTTGTTGGATAAATTTGAGCAAGATTAAAATTTAAATTATTATTAGAAATTAATCTATCAGTGTAACGGAAATAAAAAATGCATGAATTACGTTTTGTTACTCGTTTAAGAAAAGTATTTTCATAAAAGTTTGTTTGTTTGAAGTTATGCACAAAGCGACACAATGGGCTAGCTGTGCTCTGCCTACCACGGGTATCGAAACCCGGTTTCCAGCGTTGTAAGTCCGCAGACATGCCGCTGTGCGACTGGGGGGCTTCATAAAAGTACTGATGTAGATTGGCCACCTTCTCCCCCCCACCCCCAAATACTGTTAAAAGCTATCACCCTTAATTTTTATCCTTGCTAGATAATTATTACCAAGTAATAAGAACTATAAACCCTTACCTATATAATTCAATAATAACCTTCCTTCTCTCTCGACAAACCCATTCAAGTATAAGCCGGACAAGCCCAACTATCTGAAGTTGGCGATTCCGGCCCGATATACCGAACGAGTCACTTTCAAATATTAAGAAGTGATTTAAGGATAGTACTTATAATTTACATTCAATTAAAATATTAACGTCCTCTTGAGGATCGCAAAATAAAAATAAAAGTAACTATTTCATATATAAAATATCTATATTTTAAGAAGTTACGGTGTTTATTACAAAATAGCGTTAAAACTCTAATAATTTCCCAACGTTTACAGCCGTTAATTTTTTAATCTATTTGCTAAGAACTGAACATTATCTGCAAATAAAGTTCCTTTGTTACAAAAAAGTTAAATATATTTTTCATTGGGAAATGACAATAAGGTATACGGGACTGTATTGGGGTGGGTAGGACAAGGATGGGAAAAATAAATTCTCGTCTTTTATCAAAGATCGCTAACTGCACTTTGCGTTTTATGAAAAAAATATGGGTAGTGACCGTAAGTAAAGTGCGTGAATTTACAAAAGAAAAGAGACGTAACACTATAATATGTACCAATAATAGAGCTTCGGGCGAAATTCCAAACTAAAGCAGTTACAAATAACACATTTCAGGTATACAAACCTATAAAAACTTCATGAATAACTAACTACATATTTAAACCCAAATTATAAAACATATCACATCTCAATAAAATACAAAAGGTATAATTTTTAAAGGAAAACGTCTGTGGTAACAGCACCAGAAAAGTGTTTGGGATATTCCATTTACCACACGTAATAAAAAAAAAAACTCAAATCCATAACGAGATAGCTGCCACAGGAGATCAATTTAGGGTTATCTGTTGGGTACTCCAAGTTTAACCCACAACCATTCACTGGCTGTAAACCTTCAGGCTTCAGCTTGAAAGTATGGTAGTCAGCGCTTGACTCAATTATCCGTCTCTATCTCTGCCTGTCTGTAATTATCTCTGCCGTCACTTCTCTCTCCGCTTTACTTGCCGAGATTATATATTAAAATAGAGGGCGCCTAGAAAACGCTCGGGCCTTCATGATCCTTCTAGAATCTCATGACGTGTTACCAGAGTCACGTGACTTCCGTTGTCGTAACAATAGTGCTGATTTACTATTGATGCTATTTATACTATTGAACCTATTTTATTTATTTGTATATTTAAATTTTAGAGGTTGAAAACTGTTTGATAAAATGGCACGTGTCAAGCCTATTGTGACTTCCTGTATTCATTCATATCAGTAACATTATTACTAAACTTTCTTCTTTAAACGAAAATATCTAATAATATATTATGCTCGAGAAGTCGCATCTATTTACGTTTGTGACTCATTGACAATTCTTTCAACATTAATTACATAACTAAATACATTATACTTTCTCTAGAATCTGTTTATGTTTTATGTTGCTCAAGAACTAAGTTTCATCAACGTAACTTTCTTCGTTTTTGTTTGGTTTTCCAGTAACTAGAGCCTTCTGTTTTCTGAAACGCAAGTCGTTGTTAAAGATGCGTTTGTGTTAAAAGCTTACTAAATATCCACGTTCGCAGTAAATTACTCTATAGTTGGATTTTATAGTCTTAATTCTGATCCACTTTGAATTTTGCATCTGTTTCTTAATTCTAACAGTTACAAAAGCTTTTAAAGATTTTTTTAAAAGTTAGATGATTAATATCTGTAGCTCCTTGGCAAATAACACTTGAAGATCTTGATGGTAGTGCAACAATGTGGTATTGTTACTTAAGTGTACGAAAGTATCTGTGTAGATCATCTGTAATTGTTGAAAACAACTTAAATAGATGGCGATTACCTTGGGAAATGCGAGTTTATTAACATTTAAAATAAGTCAATGAATGTATAATTTGAAAAAATTAACAATTGTGGTTTGTTATATATTGATGTTTACGAGTAAAGTTGTAAGAATCCGTGCAACTCGGTTTATCTGAATTTAATAGCTTAAAACGTTCTGACTTAAAGTTAAATTGAGTTTTTCATTCGTATGATTCATTGTAATTATATTTGAATCATAATTATAAAGTAAATCTATTAGGTACTCCGTGAAAGAAGTGCCATAAGCTCAGGTTCTGAAAAATTACTCTGAATCACGAAAATGCCTAATGGACTATCTTCGCTGTGCTAAAAGGGATCAAACCTCGATTATTAGCATCATAAATCCTGAATACTACCGCTGAGCTATCATGCCACGAAAAATAAAAATAAATGGTGAGAAAATTAATGAAAATAATATTTTTGACGTTCTGCTTATTGTTCTAACATCAAACAAATTGTTACACTGCCAAAATGTGAGGAAGTGGTACGTCTTCATTACACAAGAATAGTGATAAAACATGATGCTTATTCTCATGGATGTAGAAACTGGAAGATAGAAATACGTGTTCAAAATATTTAAGATAATGTAATAAATGGTTTTACTATTACAAGAAACGTCATTACAGACTGAAGTGTCGAATATTTCTTCTGTGTACAGATGCTTTAACTCAATTTCTAAATTTGTTAGTCTTTTGTTGTTTTCAAACCTAACTATATTATTACAATAATATCCTAAGATGTAATTAACTAAGTATGAATTTCTGTTATGAAAAGTTTTTGAAATATATTTGGTTACTAATTATTACACTGACAGATAAACAATATAACGTATTTTCTTTGAAAACCTGAGATTCAGATTCATGTAAGCAACTAATCGACCTCAAAAGCATTCATGTGTGGTAAATAATTTAAAATATAGTTTTTGACACAAGAAGAACCTCCCTTCCCCTCGGGCCAGCGATAAGTTTACGGAGTTACCAGGCTAAAATCTCGGTTTGATTCCCCATGGCGGACAGAGTGCAGATAGCCTATTTGTGTAATTTTGGACTAAGAAAACCACTCGAACACAATACTGCTCTGAAAGGATGACGAATATGAGCATGTTTCTCTTGGTGACAGACGTTGCATTGTGATTTAACTTGTGTGAAATCCATGGATCAGTATCTTCTGTTATCTACACGCATCTCTTGTCTTCCAGTTTTGTTAAGTTGTAATTCGTTTAGGGCAATTAAATTCCTCCAAAGAGCAACAAGCATTAAGTATGAAATTTGACTTTGTTCCCCATTTCGACGAATAAGATTTATCAGTTGATAAAGAAGTTCAATGCAATAAAGATTTAGGTATAATTTGGCGAATGAAATAACTGCTTTTTTTCAAATTCCCAAATGTTTTATGAAAACAATCTCAACCTTTCGTTTAATTGTAAAGTAAATTAGTGTTTTACTCTTATGTTAGCGCAAAGCTACATAATGAGCTATCTGCGATCTGTCCACCACGGGGAATATTAACCCAGATTTTAGTGTTGTATTAGGTCGTCAAGAAATTAATGTCGTTTTTTTTAAATGAAAAAACCCGAACAACTTATATATCAAAACAAAACATTTATTAAATGAAATACTCTCCATTCTTATCGATTATACTTTCCGTCTTTAATCAGGCTGTTAATGCCCTGATTAAAGAAATCACTTGGCTTTGCAACAAAAAAAAATTTCGATGTCCTTTTTAACAACTTCCATATTAGCATACGTTTTCCCATTAAGATGGTGTTGCAGCGAACGAAAAAGATGGTAA
>NW_013666789.1:147357-155165 GCF_000517525.1 Limulus polyphemus
CGTCTTCAGAGAATCAATATCAATTCCAACATGTCGGACCATAACATCACAGTTTTTAAGGCTAAAATTACCTGAACGAAATTTGCCGAACCATCGTTGACACTTACGAACGTTTCCATAAAGTTCTTTGATATTCTTTGTGGCTACAGAGGTATTGTTTTCCTTCTTGTATTCAAACAGCATTACATGTGTCTCTCGTCGTGTGTCATTACTATAAGGGATTAGAGTATACTAAACTTTACACATTATATAAGCTACACTAACATGACGATTAGGCGGTTCGTTTAACTATTATACGTGATGTACGTTTTTTGGCAGTGGTTAATGAAAGTGTTACAAAACGCTACACAAATTTCTTGACGACCTAATATTTAGAGGAAAAAAAAGTATTACGTTCACGTTTTTTTTACTTCTGTATTTTTACTCAAGTGTCTTACAGCTGATAAGTCTTCCCTTTAGCTGTAGTTTCAATATCCTTAAATCTTATTTTATTTTGGTTTATGTGACAGTAGGAGAAAAAATAGCCTTATCTCTAAAGAAGTTTGAGGTGCCTGCAGCACTTTCATTGTAAGTTTTCCTGATATTCCTAAAAGTATTTTCCCAGTGACTCTTGAGAAACGAAACTGTTGTCTGGTGGATGCCAGTAACGTTCACTGAAAATCTGTTATTTCATCGATTACTATAATGAGCTAATTTGGTTAAGAAAACGGATGAACAGATAGTGCATTAGTTGTGTTCCTTTTAGTCAGTTAAATTAAAGATTAACTCAATGTGCAAGTAACCCCTGTGTAGATTTCCGAGAACTTTTAAAAACAAACTATAAGTGTATAATAAATACATTACAATGAATCTTCAGTTGCGTATTTTAGCTGTTAGGAATATTTTCAGCCGTTTTTATAGAAATTTGCAAGGGAAGTAGGTTTTGTTTGTAGACTAAGGTAATCTGTAGATACATCAACCCATTTGTAAAGCAAAGATAAAAGTAAAACTAATTCTAGATATTAAGCAGCTTCTTGTAGGAATTACAATTTATATTCAAAAGTCTGATATGTTATGACGCATTATGGGAGTATATCCTAAAAATAAATAAATGCGCAAAATAATGCTTAGTGCTTTATAAGTTACAGGGATGTGATATTTATATTGCAAGTTATCCACATACTGTTGAAAATCCCATATGTTGCTATTAACGTATGGCAGCTCATTCTCACTATTTAGAAATGTTTAAGTTGGGTGAATTAATATTTGTGTCTGTGACCATGGATGTCTGCTTCTATTGGTTTTTGACAGTCAAAACGGAAATATTTATTTTCCCCTAACTATAAATACAATTGTGATTTAAAAGATTCAAGACTTGTTTATACCCTTTCAGATAGAAACTATCAAGAACCTTATCTCCTCGGTGGGTCAGCAATAAGCTGACGAATATGCTAATATGCGGGATTTAATTGCCAGCGATGGGCAGGGTGTAGATAGCCCATTCTGTAGCTTTGTGCTGCAAACATCAATAAACTTAAAGTCCGTGGTGTAGCATGAGATACGAATTTATTTTAATACATAATAAATATGGAAATGATTCAGGTACACCGAAAATAAAGATCTTCACAACTACATTCTCGCAAAATAAAAAAGGTTATCCAAAAATGTATCTATAAATAAAAAAGGGAAAAAGAAGAAACAAAGCTACTGTAGTCTTTTCTGTTTAGATAGTTTGCTCATCATGTATAAAGTATGCATTATTACTTTTCTCCAGAATTAAAAATGGCAAATATTTTACATTATCCTTAACATTATGAACCTCTAGAACAGGTTTGCAAAATTTTGTTCACCAGCTTTTTACTTTTGATTCTAGAGCCACGTGAATTTCCCAGAAAATTTCAGAACCCCAGTCTTTGTTTAGCAATAATAGAATAGTGCAACACTTTCTTTAGCGAAGAAAATTCAGTTTGCATACTTTGTGCAACGTTTGGTTGTCAAAAGTGTAAAATCCGCTTTAAAATAGTTTCCAGAATAATATGTATTTCGTCACTATTCACTTTTAAGGAATGCTAGACCAAAAAGTAAGCACGCCACGTTCAGTACATAACGCTAGACTGGGCGCTTGCAACGCGAGAACCTAGCAACCACGGCCAGCCGATCCTTACATTATCTATAGCAAATGTTATGATATATAAGAAGGAGTTTAATTTGCATTTACATAGCTGAACCACTTGCTTACATGTTTTTAGTCGTAAATATATATTTACTCTTGAAAACAAGCCATATCAACAGTGAATAAGAAGAGCATCGATTAATAAATGTTAAAAATACCCTCATTCCCTGCTTCCACCACTCTCGTTCCCAATGTTCATTTCTCAAAGCTCAGCCCAGAATGCTATCATCTGGGGTCGCATTTGCTTCCAGCTGTTTCTCACACGTTTTCATCCTTAAGTGTAACATATTTACAATCCCATGTAAAGTAGTCAATATATAGTAATATTAGCAACATCATGATCTATATAGTACTTCCCTATATTAGTTTTCCCCTAAAAGGTTTAAATAATGATCACAATGAAAATGTCTTGGGTTGATGTAGCATACAAAAAATGCTTAATCATGTTACGTATTAGAATTTCAAATAGCCTGAAATTGAGTTAAATGATACCTTAAATTTAGTAGTGAAATTGTACTTTGGATTTAGCAGTTAAGTAAAAGCCAATATATAGTCAGTTTATGATATTTGCCAACAAGATTGATACAAACAATTTTAATTTTTTTTTTAGTTCAAATACATTTTAATACACAAACAATAATACAATTTACAATAACAGTTATTACAAATAGTTATTACAAACACTGATGTATATACAAAAATTTTACAAACTTACAAGCAATATAAAGTCTTCTTTCTAGTCTAGAATTTCCTTTATCTTATCGAGGGTTCACGATGAGCGAATTAATTACGAGTTAATGTAGGTAAAATTCGCTTAAAGGGGAGCTAGCTAGCTTTGTACTTCGTTATTCACCAGCCACACACGCCGAGTGTTCCACCGTGAAGTTATATAATGTTTTCGTAAAAATACTAATGTCCGATGAGAATCTACTGAAGTAAAATGATTTGTAATGTTCGAACTTTGTAAATGCTCCTGGTCAAATATCTGAAGTTTTCCGATTAAGAAGCGCTAATCACAATTATAGTTATAGCTTCCGAAGTTTATAACACACTGATTGTAGCAAACTGATAATAGGGACTCTTCTTTTTGGCGTGTCGCGTTGGTTATATTTATAGGCGTGTGGAGAGTTTCTCGAAAATCAGATTACGTACCGATACTGACGCTAATACTATCGTTTACGTACACACGTATATTGTTGATTCTTACACTTGAAAATATTCTACAACTTTAGAGAATAGGCGGGAGTTTCATAATACATATTTAACAGTATATAAGCTATGCATGTTTCTAAATATAAATTTAATCTAAACAAACGTCGATATTAAAATAAATATATAATAATAAATACGTCACAAACCATTCAAATAAAATGTCTCATATGTTGTGCTCATGGGATTACCAACACTATAAGTTTTTATCACAAGAACTAAATATATTAATCAGCTTTGAATTATTTTTTTCCAAGACAGTTCGCTGAACTCGCTATTGAGATAATGGTGAAATGCCTTTCTAGTTCTGCACTTATGAATTTCAACGTCTGTAAAACACAAGTTTATAGCTCTCTCGTATACTAATTTTTGCCCTGTTTAGATAAAAAAATAGAACATAATCGTATAGTCTTTCAACAAACCAAGTTACAATGTGTGTTTAATTCTTCTGCGAGACTTCAAAATCTGTTCCCAGTTAATGATGAGATTAGTCCTTAACATAATTTCGTTGCCCGACGTGTGTGGGGGCTTACATTGGTTCTAAAACAAGAAGACTAGGGGAAGAGGGTAAAATTCATAACAATTCAAGTATTTTTCAACACTTGCTTATGAACTGCAACGTTATAGTGTCTAAAATACTTAAAATAATTGGAATGACAGAGAATGACACTGTTTAGAATTAGTTTCTTCTAATTCAAAAAAGGGAAGTTCGCTCTTTACAATTAGAAAACTGCTGCTGAGCTTTTATTAGTCATATATATATGGTACTTTGTTTAATTTCAACGCGTTACTTTTTATTTTTAACAAAAATGTCACTTTCAACAAAGTATTAAATGTGTCAGACATGAAGCTAGTGCTTTCTAGAATACAAGCCATTTATTTTTCAAATGTTCCAGAGAAATTCTAGAAACAGTTTTGATCAGAATAACTTAAGTCCTAAAGATGCGAAACGGATTGGAACCGTGATTGCATGCACGTCCTACCCATCACACCTCTATACCACTCAGAGTTATATCCTCGTCATAACATCCCTATATGTCTAACGATACACGTAAGTACGTAGCTACACTTCACTCGGCTACAAACCTGTACCTAAACAAATTCATTGCTACTATGTATCACTGAAAATCTGCCTTCTGCCAAACGCAGTTATACCAAGGGTTACAACGTTGTACGCTACAAGCTCCACATGGCTCACTTGAAAAGCTTCTCTGCCATGCAACTACACTTAATATATTAATTTAACGATGAAATTAACCAGGTACATAGCAAAGTAAAAACAGAGATCGATTTCATGAACTAAAGGTCTTCGCACAATAAATCGATGAGATTAGCTAGCTAACCTGGCATTAACTTACGTCACTGTTCTCATAGAAACTTAGCACCGAGGTGCAAGTAACTATTTTGACATTAAAGGTTTACATAGAGAAACAATGCTTTGAAGTGATTGACTAATTGTCTTGAACTAAATGTTTGCACAACGCAAATAAGTACGTGATTACTTACCTGTTTAAACATTCAGCACGTTGATGCTACAGCATCTCAATACCATTACGTGATTGACAAATTATTTTGTTATTAAGTGTATTCCTAAAAAAAGCGTAACTACAAACCTACGTGATTAGCTAATGGTCTTGATGTAACTACTGCTTTTAAAGCTAATTATTTTTGCGTATTTGATCTACGTGTTTGTCTTGATGAGTTTGCGTGTATGGCAACACCTTACTTCGACGTGGATCAGTAGTGGTATCGATATTAAATGTGTATACGTAATAATCAAGCAAAATAATAGAAATTCTGAAAGCTGGTGCTTAGGTGTAACCTCAACGTAATGTTACCTCTAATTGCACCAAAGTGTCAGGTGTTTTGAAAGTCGAGTTGTGTAACATAACGAAACACTATAAAGTTCTAAAGTTATTTGTAATATATTCTCAAATATTGCTTTAAAAAAATACAGTTGTATTATTGCTACAAAAGCTATTTAGATAAACTGTAAAGTGAGAAACAAAGGTTTACCGAGAAGATGGAAACATAAAATCTATGATAGGAATGGTTTTAACGACGAATTAGTTAAGATGTTTATCCTGTCACCAACAAAAAATCATTTTATGCTTCAAATGCTCTAATCATTTATTTTGGAACAGTGTAATAGCAGTGGTCTGTCCAAGAGATTAATAATAATATCGTTTTTAAACTTATTTTCCATAAACGCAGCAAAATGATGTCAAAGTAAACATTAAATCGCTTTGCTAACCTATACATTTTTAACCCTTTCAGGGTGGCCCAAAAAATTAAATTACCCACAGAGGAGGGCACTCGTATATTTTAATTTTCATCTGTTTCTACATTAATGTTAGATAATATATTAATGGTAAACAAGTTTATGGCAGTTTTTATTTGGACCATCCTTTGTACTGAATGAAATTGATATCAAATATTAATCTTATTAGCTAAGCTTTTACTATGTTCTAATTCAGCTTTAATTTAAACTAGCAGCCCATCTGTATAACACATACGTTAAATGTAAAGTTTACGTGCTAGTTTTTATATTAATATACACATTGAAGTTAGTAGCCTTCTAGACCATGCTATTTAAATGTTCCTTATGTATTTGTAGCTTCTTTGAGATGGTCGGTATTCTTTAAAATCACACTGCAGTAACAATAACTAGTAACATCGGATAATATAATTTGAAGTAATAACGTTTAGGTTGTGATTAGCTATTTGTTTATGGTATCTAGAATGTAATTAATATTGCGGTTTCTTCAGGTGATACTACTGGGTTATATTTTCAAAATGTTTCTATAGCTATTGATTATTTCGCATTGAGTTTACAACCGACTTGCATTCGGCTCTAGAAATTAATTTCAAAGTAATTAAATCATTTTGTAATTTTATATTTATTTTGACTAACATTTTGCTTTAAAATGTTATATAATGAGACTTTACGGCCAGTAACGCAACATTAGGACTATTTTACACAAGTTAGCAAGTTCACTTCACAACTCGCGCTTAAGCAATAAGAATATGATCAGCACAATAACCATCAGATCAAGACAATCTGAATTTCCAATAAGAAAGACAGTTTTAATTATAATAAATAATTAAAAACAACGTTTTGTATTTACACAATAAAATCTTTATTGAAGCCATACGGCTTCCACTTTAAAAAAGAAATAAAAATGGCGAGATATATTATAAATACTTTGTATTTTTTTTATTACACCAAGGAAATATGTAAATAACAATGAAGTAATGCGATAAGTATAAAATAGTCTTGTAAGTTACTCCTGAGGATGATGTAGATCATGTCGAAACATCTACGTGTAGAGTGATATTTCTATTTTAAAGTGGAAGCCCTACGGCTTCAATAAAGTTTTATTGTGTAAATACAAAAAGTTGTTTTTAATTATTTATTATAAGTTACAAAAAAAACAACCTAAGTATGTGTTCTTACTGTAAACAGTTTCTATTGTAGAGAATATTTTCATTTAAGGCAAAATGACCCCTAAATAGAAGTTATTACTGTAAACAGTTTCTATTGTAGAGAATATTTTCATTTAAGGCAAAATGACCCCTAAATAGAAGTTATTACTGTAAACAGTTTCTATTGTAGAGAATATTTTCATTTAAGGCAAAATGACCCCTAAATAGGAGTTATTACTGTAAACAGTTTCTATTGTAGAGAATATTTTCATTTAAGGCAAAATGACCCCTAAATAGGAGTTATTACTGTAAACAGTTTCTATTGTAGAAAATATTTTCATTTAAGGCAAAATGACCTCTAAATAGGAGTTATTACTGTAAACAGTTTCTAGTGTGAATAATAGTTGTATTTAAAGCAAAACGACCACTAAATAGGTGTTATTATTGTAAACAGTTTCTACTATGGGGAATAGTTGGATTTAAACTAAAACCACCCCTAAACAGTTGTTATTACTATAAACAGTTTCTAGTGTGAGGAATAGTTGGATTTAAGGCAAAATGACCCCTAAATAGATGTTATTAATGTAAACTGTTTCTAGCATGAATAAAAGTTGGGTTGAAGGCTTACTATCCTTTAAAATGTTTTGAACAAAACACATTGACTATTGTGAGAATGTTCTAGACATCGTTTGTTTCTGGTGTTTTTCTCAAATGTCCCTAGGAGTTAACTAAGCAGTCCTTTCATTTTAGCAAATACTTAATCATTACAGGAACAGTAAGCATTCTTAATATATTCCTTAATGTCTGTACGATGGTTACGTAATCTTTAACATCCTCATTAACAACTAATTTATCATATTGTTATCATAATTATCGAGTCCTTAATGTCCTCATTAACAACTACTTAGTATTTAATATTTTTTGCTATGATTATTCAGTCTTTAATGTCCTCAATAACAACTACTAAGTATTTAATATTGTTATCATGATTATCCAGTTCTTAATGTCCTCACTAAAAATT
>NW_013666789.1:156056-157970 GCF_000517525.1 Limulus polyphemus
ATTTGTATTTTTTTTTTATTACACCAAGGAAATATGTAAATAACAATGAAGCAATGCGACAAGGGGAAAGTATAAAACAGTCTTGTAAGTCGCTCCTGAGGATGACGTAGATCACGTCGAAACATGTACGTGTAGAATGATATTTCTTTTTGAAAGTGGAAACTGTACGGCTTCAATAAAGTTTTTATTGTGTAAATACAAAACGTTGTTTTTAATTATTTATTATAATTTAAAATTTTAAACACAAGTGCCGATAGTGTATATTTAAGAAAGACAGTTTTCAGAGACGACAGACAGATAGGTTAAGTTTGAACAACGCCTATGTAACGCATTACTTATGTAAAAACTTCTAACAATTAAGAGGGATCAACGAGGCTGTTTATATTGAACAGAAAACTGCTGTTTCAGTTTGTTTTGTTTTTTTGTTTGTTTTTTTAATATTCTTTCATTCCTACGTCATTTATGTACTACTCTGCTGGTTCGGGCAATAAACATAGCATGAAAACTAGCAACAACATGCACGGAGAGGGACGCACAGTGCTAAATGTGTGCACTGGAGGTTTTCCATTCCAAAATTGCAAGTTAAGCTATTTTGCAATATAACTCAGACTATCTAAAAGATAAATTTGAGATATTAAAACCCAGGAAGCTGACATCAATTTTACTGAACGAATCTTACATTGAACTGAAATGTTGCAGGACGATTAATCTTTTATATGGGAGTACAGAGGATCATTTGTTAGTTATTGAGGTGCATTTACATTAGCAGACAATTTCCTATTATATATATAAATATAAAAGCCGAGTTATGTGCAAAACATATTTTTTTTTCACTTATACGTAATGAATCTGTTAAGAGCCCTGAAACAGGTTGAACTACATTAACAAACTCTACATTTGCTAAATAATCTGTTTCTTGCCACGCATTTTAATACGATTAACAAAATTTAGTAAAAGCTTGTAGAGTTAATGAGAGGTTACGTTAAGAAAACGTTCAGACAGTGGGAACACAGTACCATATTATTTTTCTTTCTCGGGTGATTATTCACAGCTCTTAAATTTTACTTGGTGAATGACATACTGTACATATCAAGCTCACATTGAGGTAAGAGATAAAATGAGACAATTTAATACTTTTACTCTGTTTTTCATCGCGACGAAAAATGCTAAAAATTTGGACGTCTGGTAAAATCTAAAAACTTCTAGGACTTTCTCGCGGATAAAGATGTATGTGATCATTATTTCAAAATAGATGCATCAAGATTGTTGAACTATGTGGAGCCAAAGAATACAACATTTAAGAAGGATTATTTCTCAAAGGCGTACGAGGCGGGAGGGTTAGGGATTTAAAGTTCAGCCACATTTTGGAATTGACGGCGGATGACAGACGAAACTGGAAACACAAAAAAACCTATTCGATCACATACCTATATCAAGTCACTTAACGCAGCTCAAAAGGACTTTTGTAACTTGTGTCTACTTAAACGTAAGCTTGGAAGCCGTAGATATTTCAGTTTATGGAAAGTTACAAAATAGGTATAGGCGAAATTGACGGGTTGTTCTGCCAAGAAGTCTGATCTCATGAAGTCACTGTTGCAGAACCATCTTTTAGAAGAAACGGAAGCAGACAGCTATGGCCGCTGATGAAAATATTGTCTTCAGTACTACTTTGTGAGAATGTCCTGCCATGTATTATTAGCAACAGACACCAACTGCAATATTTGTATCAAATATCCCTAACAAATGGCTTGTGTAAACAGTATTTCCACCACTAGTGTCTTTGTTGTATCCCAGCCGCCCTGGTGAACTTTAGTATTGAGCGAAATATGGTGGATATGGTATGGTTTGGGTTTTCTGAACTAGTGTATTGTTAGCTCGTTCGTAGTGTTGCAAAATGGTTATTATAGTTATTAT
>NW_013666789.1:158122-163491 GCF_000517525.1 Limulus polyphemus
GCATTCTGTGGGGAATCCCCGTCACACCAAACATGCTCGCCCTTTCAGCCGTGGGGGCGTTATAATGTGACGGTCACTATTCGATGGTAAAAGAGTAGCCCAAGACTAGCTACCTTCCCTCTAGTCTTACACTGCTAAATTAGGGACGGCTAGCGCAAATAGCCCTCGTGTAGCTTTGCGCGAAATCCAAAAACAAACAAACAATTAACAAGGTTATAAGTAAAATTAAGAAAAATGCTTTCAGCCAAGGTTGCATAATTCAATCATGTGCATTTAAGTTCGCATATGGTTAAGGCAGGAGAGAGCTATGCTTTTCCTACAACTTTAGTCAGTCAGTAAGATTGACAAATTTGAGGTTTTGTGAAATTTTTGTTTTTACTCTGTAGACTTTCTCAAGTGCTTTAGTGACTTGCTACTCGACAACTGGTTTGTTTATTACTCAGTAGTGTGTGTAAAGTGCTTATAAAGTTTTATTTACATGTTGTTTGAGATTTTAATTTGTAGTGCACATCTGGCCCAGTTCTACTATAAGTAATACTGTATTTATGGTGAAGCACAAACAAATCTGTATTTGTCTGTTTGTCGGTCCGTTATCTAACTACTCCTAGGTTGCTGGGCCAACCTCAACCAAACTTTGGGGGATGACAGTTAGGAAAAAGGGGTATGTTATTGGGGGATTCACAAACCCTTCACCCGCCATTATTGCTGTTGTTGAGCATTTATTATCTTTGACGTAAGTTCACATTCACTATATTCATAGATGACGCCAGGTACTTACAATGAAAAAAATAATAACTTTTCTATAACACAACTTATCCACAGCATGGCGAGGGCACACAAATGTCTTGTATATCTTGGAACGTGTGCTAGCACTTTCTATGGAGGAATGCAATGAAAAAAGCATTGGCAGCCACTATTGCAATGATACAAACGCAGCTGAAGTTTCTACTGCAACAGCCACCATAAGGCTGATATGTTTTTGAGTTACCTGCTTTAATCTGTAGCCTTTCAACTTTTGCCTGTAAGACACTTCTGCTGGCTTTGACTGTCTATTAATTAATCACGTGAAACACTGGAAGGCATTAAAAGCTGGGTGTTGAAAGTGGGTAATAGAAAGCACCCCTACTGCCGCTTTCCTGGCTGCTACATCTTCCTACAAAGTCATCCTGACCATTGCACAGTGTATACCATGTTTTAAGTATAAACTATTGAGTTCTTAAAGCTTATGCAAAACTTTTGGTGGAATAATAATGAATACTGTAATAATATGTATGTTATAAATAAATTGTGTGTAAGTTGGGATTTTTGTGTTATTTATCATAGCATCCACCCACACTTTTTTAAGTTCATAACCTGGACAATGGCCGGTTACTTCAGCATGTTTATTATAATTATGCTTCACAAGCAAAAGACATTTATACCATAATTGTTACAGAGGCAATATATATGAAAACCTCGCATCTTGTAATAAATTATACATATTTGAGAAAAGCGACTCATAAAGCTTCTTTGAATCACCAAGATATTGAATGGTCTTCTTGCAAGACTCATATCAACAATGCTCTTTAGGATAAGGGTGCAAACCTCTTCTGTTGCGAACTTGTTCTCCTGCTCAAACATTTGAATCTATACTTACTTCGGCCAACTCTCAGCATATTCATACCATTTGTTCTACTTCACGTAAATTTCTATCACCCCATTGAATATTTTCAACCAGAGACCTAGTCATTCTCCAAAATCATACGAGTTGGTTGGTTGGTTGATTGACGATGTTTAATACAAAGCAACTACGCTATCTGCATCAAACAACTTATAAAAATGCCAGAAGTAAAATACTATAAAATGTAAAAAGAATACAAGTTAAGAGCTAAACAATGCCCAGAAATCATGTAAAAATTAAATAGAATTAAATAGGCCAATGGCCCACAAAAGAGATAAAAACACAAGCGAACTGGACAGTGTCACCATCGCGAATGACACTGTCCAACATTAGGAATAAACTCCGAGAAAAAATGTCTAAAATGGTGCTGCCATTCACATTCCTAACGACAGCACAAAACTAAAGTGTAGGCAGTTGAAACCTAAGTGTCACAAAGGCCACACATTAGTGGATTAGTCCCACATCAAAGAAAATGATGAGTCAATACGAACCTTAGACAACTGTTTTCTCCCTCCGAACATTATAGAAACTACACAGCCAAACAACTGTAGATTTGATATGGAAAAGCTTGTTATGAACTTGTTCACCCCAAGTCGACTGCCAACTTGTGTGAAGCTGTGTCTCGATCACGGGATCATAGTCTACATGGCTGTGACAGGCATGGCTGTGACAATGCCAAAGCAGGTTATTTGCCTGTATTATCATTTAAATCTAATAACTAAACTAATGTTTTAAGGCTGTTAATCATGATTGTTTGTTTGTTTGTTTTGAATTTCGCGCAAAGCTACACGAGGGCTATCTGCGCTAGCCGTCCCTAATTTAGCAGTGTAAGACTAGAGGGAAGGCAGCTAGTCATCACCACCCACCGCCAACTCTTGGGCTACTCTTTTACCAACGAATAGTGGGATTGACCGTCATATTATAACGCCACCATGGCTGAAAGGGCGAGCATGTTTGGTGTGACTGGGATTTGAAACCGCGACCCTCTGGAAGATATTTCATGTATGATGAGATGATCAGGTGGAGGAAGCATCCTTCGTGGAGGATGAACCGGGAAGTTTAGGAAGTCGGGGCGGATAACCTTGAGTTTGGAAACATCTTGTGGTATATTTCATACGAAGATGTAAGCGAGGAGGATGTGCAAGAAATACCTGCCTCGTGTTGCTTTCAAAGGTTATTTAATACTTTATTCAAGCCTTCCTCCTTCCGGTAGCTCAGCGGTGGCCTTGGGAACTTAATTCTAAAATTCAGGAATCTGTGTGTGCGGTAGAACACAGCGCAGATAAACCACTTTGGCGCTTAAAAAACAAACTTTATTCTTGTAAATAGAGATCAATAAAAACTTACTTCATGAACCACTGGGAAAATATTACGTACGGTAGAATAAAAAATTCAATGATGCGTTGGCAAAGCTTGTAGCCATAGGAAAAAAAACAAATTATTTTTTATGCGTTATAAATGTTTCAATAGCGACAAACACTGACCAAAAAAAAAACTCGTAATAGAACAACGCACCACAAGCTGTTCATTACTAAACTCGTAAAAGAACAAAGCACCTCAAACTGTGGATCACTATATTGCAAATCTCAAGCTAGTCTTCGCTAAACCATCTCCTACAGCTGCTGGTCTCGAGTCATTTATTCACATTAGCACCCCGTTTATCTGGGTTTATTGTGCAGAAGTTGAAACCAGCATTTTTGTTTCTCTCAAAATTTGCCAGGAAAGCATAGTGGAAGTAACAAATGATTGTACTAAAAGCGACTTCAAACCGCTTTCTCGGTACGGATAGAAACTGATATATATCGAGGAATAGTAACTAACGATCGCTCATAGCTGTACATTCAAATTATGACGTTTGGGAAATGAGGCT
The DNA here is from genome assembly GCF_000517525.1 of Limulus polyphemus. Lineage (NCBI taxonomy): Eukaryota > Metazoa > Arthropoda > Merostomata > Xiphosura > Limulidae > Limulus > Limulus polyphemus. Next base: position 161,653 of record NW_013666789.1, read on the forward strand.
AAATGTAAGACCCCATAAACGTTAAACTATAAATATTTACAGAACAAAACAGGATAGCGTCGTCAAAGTTGATGCATTAGTTTTCCACGTTTCTTGCAAAACATTTTAAAGGGAAAGTGAGGAGAGGAAAGGTTTTTGTTGTTGAGTACAAACTACACAATGGAATATTTCTACTGTGTACAATTGAGGGATCGAAACCTGCATTTAGCGTTATAAACACCAAGCTTACCGCTGAGCTACCGGATAGAAGCGGAGGGGAAAGGACAAAAGCAATATTCACATGTTTTACCTCTAAGATAGGAAAATATATGTAGTGTGTAGAGGCAACACGTGTCTAAAGGGCATTCAAAAACAACAGTATGTTTAGCTTTTTTCTTTTTAGCGCTATTGGTGATTTTTGTAATGTTCTCATGAACATCCACCTTACCCTGCTATTCATCAAGCTCTCTTATGACAACGAAAATGTAAGTTATTCCTTAACCAGAATTAAAGAATGAAGCACAACAATATGACTAGATAGACTTTTTCTATAATTGTTTCACTTGCTTATTTCATCATTTACATAAAAGCTTCTGGATTCTAACAACTCTTCATACATCTAAGTCTAACGACATTATTATCGTCCCCATCGAAAACCCAGACACTGCAGTATAAACATCTTTTAATATTTTTGGGTCATGTTACTCGTTACGTAAGTTGAGTGTTTATGTGACACTGTCATGTGATGAATTAGTCTATAGTTCCACCATCTGGAGACGATATCATAATTCAGGTTTTTACTATTAGGTAACAGTACGAGTCACTATTTCAACACTTCCTATTTAGTGTTTTAAGCACAAAGCTCTACAATAGGCTTTATGACGTATGTCCACCACAGGGATTGAACCCTGAATTATAGAGTAATAAGCCCTCAAGTTTACCGTTGATTCACCAGTATAATTATTTGCTAACTTCTTAGGTAACAATTAAGCGAACTAAAAGATAATTAATTTTAACCACAAAAAATAAAATACAAGTTGTACGTAGATAAAAACTTATAAAGATGATTGAGTGTGTTGTATTAACGATTTTCGAGCCTCATTGCATCTTATAGTCCATGTCGCCACGATCGATCGTGCTCTATCTGACGATTGTGCATCTTGACACAAGCTCTGTAGCGTAGTTTCCGTTGCCAAAGGTTTCAGCGTAAGGCTATCGTGTCCAAATCGTACCACACTTCCCTGCTGCTTTCCATAACCTGTCTGATGTACGAAGACTACGATTTTGAAACGCCCATGTAAACAGTTTTATAGAACAAAAATTCTTAGGCGGTGCGTCCGGTTTGTCTTTGTATGGAATAGCTTGGATATTTTTTATTCTCCATCTGCTAATGTATACGATGGTTAGATGCATATGTCGTAGAAACAGCTTGAGTACATTTGACTTCCCTTCCCAAAAGCGATAAATTGTCGGTGGCATCACATTAGCTACGAGTACTAAACAATGTCAAAACTTAGTTCTGTTATATTCAGTTCCACTGTGACTACTGACTGTGGTTGGCACGTGACTTGATGATTTGAATATTTAAAATCGTTTTAATATAACTTTACTCAGCCCTGTAGCTCAACTACTAGGTTACTGCTTTTCGTTTATTTAAATATTTTTGTGTAAGTAAAAAAATTAATGAAATGAAATTTTCTAAATTTCAAGTTTGTGTACTTTTTTAAAGCAATCTCTTTACACCGAACTTATAACTTTCTTAATATTAATTATGGAAACCATTTTTAAACGACTACAGACTGTATTAAAACACACTTGCCTATTCAGGCATTTGTGTGTGTGTGTATGTATATATACATA
>NW_013666789.1:163635-165249 GCF_000517525.1 Limulus polyphemus
CACAAATGTTAGAGAGAATAATATAAATTGGAAATAAAGTGGAAAATGACATTCTGAACTTATCATTTTCTCTTAACAGAACTTTGAAAAAGAGGAAGATAAATGAACTCTTCTTCAACAATAAGTAAAGTAACATACATCAGTATAAATATCATGGTAAAACATATAATGTTGGGATGTTTCATGGTCTTCGTAAAGAATATATGAACATCCAAATGAGTACCAAAATTGCAAAAAATTACTAAGCAATACAAAAATTTGCATTTTCCTAAGGTTTTCTATTTTTTAGTTTCAGAGAGCAGCCTTTAAGTGAAACTCTCAAAGCAATGTCATAAAAAAACTAATTTGATAGTGAAACCAATACATTTCAAAACAGAAATCATAATTAACACATATGAACAAAATGATACAGAAGTTCTTAATTATCTACGATTGATAGAACCAAACATTAGTAAGAACTATTAGTCACTTCAGGCTACTGAACGTCTTCCAAAGATTTGGGTGGCTTCTGGGTTAGTATGGATGCTCCTGATGGCAGTGCTCAATGCACTTACATTAGAAATGGTAGGACATTAATCGGACATTTTTTAAGTTGGTCACTACAATTTTTGTTGTACTGCCCAATGCATTACCAGTATGTCTGTGTAACTGACCTACACTTGTAGGATCCCATGCTACCGTTGAGCACAGAAGGTTTCTGGATAGGAATATCAATAACTAGGTCAATTATATACAATGTAATGTTTTAAGCATTCATTTCTCTGGCCAATAATGCTCCAATATGAGCTTATATCCACCAAAGAGTGAATGATACATTCTGTAATAATGGTGTGAAAAGGCGCCTGCACTATCTATGTAAAATTTACAAAACTAGAAGTCAAACTAAACTAACTGGCAGTTATTTTGATGAAAACTAATTATTTCTCCTGAAATAATTAGTCATCACAGGTGCTCAAAGATTGAGTAATCTTCCTTCATTCCACACGAGGCTTATGATTAGGAATTAGCATGGGGTAAAGCTTTAACAAGCTGAATGAGCTTATTGTTACAGGACTATTTGAAAATAATAATAATAATAATTTGAGGCTGGTAGGCAAAAGTGAAGACGAAGGCAAAGTCGATGCAAGTTGAGGTGCTAGAGTAGATAATAAGTCGACAACTAACAAAAGACAAAGTATTCCAACAAACGGGCCACATAAGAGCCTGGCAGGGATCAATAAATCCATGTGCCAAAGGCTGAGATCTATAGATCCAATGCCTAAAGAAGTTTGGTTTGGGGGGAGGGACGGGAGTACCCATAGAAAACTCACTTTCACTAGCCAGGACCGAATAAAGCCTGACTAGTGCCCGTGTGAAGAGCTAGTGGAGGTAGAAGAACCCAGAAAGAGACTAAAAAGGCAGTGTTATAGATATAATGCATTAGGTGTGTTTTTAAGGATTATGGTGGAGGGTTAATATTATCTTGAATAAAGTTAAATGAGGATAGGTATTTGCACCAAGATTTAGGAGTGGCAGCGATTATGTGGAAGTTAGATGTCAGGGAGTTACAGTTTGTGGATTTTTTTATAATATTTAGTGGCAAGCTTTATTATGCGTTCTTGTATTGTTGGTAGT
>NW_013666789.1:166118-168262 GCF_000517525.1 Limulus polyphemus
AAGAGAGTGTAAAGAAACGGGCTTAGAACTGACCCCTGTGGTACACCCGCGATGAACGTGAAAGGTTGAGATAAGGTACTGTTAATTTTGACTTTTGAGGGTCTGTTATCTAGGGAGTTAGGTATCCATTTAGTGAAAATTATTGATATTTTATATTTCATTAATTTGTATTTGAGTCCATTATGCCATACTGTGCCGAAAGCTGTTTGCACGTCGATGAAGGTGGCTATAGTGTCTTATATTAAATCCGCTGTATGCGGTTTCAACCAGTCGCACGAGGTGATTTGCAGTTTGTCTATTTTTACGGCCGGCATTCTGAATGTTTGACAATGTTGGTTTTAAGTAGCCAGAGTAGTCTGGTTGTTATGATTTTCGCTAAGAGTTTGCCTATTTAGTTGATTAAGCTTAAGTCTAACTCACTTTCAGCCTTTTATTCACTTTACGATGTTTCATTATATCTGAACTATTGGTCAGTACAACTTCCCCAATGCAGTCTTGAATTTGATCCTGTTATATTTTTCATTAGATCTATTTTTATATATCATTTCTCGCATCATGTTAGGTAGGCTGCCTCACTTAGTCTTTATTTACTATTGCTGGTTACATTACACATGCACTCCAAAATTAAGAATCTTCCTAGCATTGAATCCAACACTAAATTACCAGCTCTAAAGATTCTAGTGTCATAGGTTTATCGCTAGTATAGATGTGTAAATTGGTTTGTCCAGCAGTATATCACACAACAAATGAATCATTTCTCTTCCTGGAAGGTTGGCAGCTGATTAGACTAATACAGTAAACTAAGTCCCTGGGTTCATATTTTTTATGTTCATTTAAATGTTGTCACTATTTGTTTCCTTCATTATAATATATTAACTAATCTGCTATAAGTGACTGTATTTGCTATTCCTGGCTTTTACTTCTTGACTGTACCATTGACCTAATTTTGTTTCTATCTTTAGGAGTGACCTTCAAGCTGGATTTCTTTACATGCTGAGGGGACTTTCCGGGGAAGATTCTATATCTCCAGTTTACCTTCTTTGGGATTTAAACATCCACCCACGTGTTTGCCGTACATGGCGTCTCGTAAAAGGGAGGAGAGAATCCTGGTGGTTGGGGTGTGTGACTTGATGGGTGATTTTATACTGAGGCCACCACAACACATTACTTTGTTATTGAAATCCTGTAGACGGGTGGCTATGGGATGGCCTCCCAGGATCAATCAGCTGGTCCTGATGGGCTAGGATCAACTAAGTGCCAGTGTTGGACGTTCTCAACAGGTATTGTAGACAATGTGTCTAATGCTCGTGTTTAGGTATATTCCCCACGAACCCTGACGTAACTACAATATCATTGTTTGGCGTTGTAGTGCATCCCCTTGTAGGACTATGTGGTAGGTGGGATCATTGGGCATTGAATAACTTACATTTCCTTATGGATCCCCCAAATCCGGAAAAAAATAACATAATAAAAAACGGTTGATAGATAAGCAACTACATATGGAAGAACACCCCAGTCTGTTCCTGTACCTCGTTTACTCATTTTCCATTCTTTGATTGGGATATCATTAGGCAAATGTCTCCTTTTTATCCTTTTACATCGCCAAGTCTGCCTGCCACTGTGGAGGCAGGTTATCTGAATTGTAAAGTATTGCCTTTTATTCCTAACCATCTCCAGTATTTCCAATGTCAGCAATTCGGACATTATAGAGCATCTTGTCGTGGTTTTTTATGTGTGCTTGTTGTGGTGATAAAGAACATGACTTCTATGAATGTCAACTGGACCCTACACTGCACATTGGGTTGCCCTGAGAAACATTGCTCTGGAAACAGAGCCATAGGTGAACCAAATTCCCTAAATTTTAAAAGTAAACTGACCCCATTTTATGCAATCCTCTGATCAGCAGGGATGGGCAGGATCCCCTTATGTTTTACTCATGATAGTCCATGAGTGGTCCAGCATAGTACATTAATACCACACGGTATTTCTACAGAGAATGTTGCAACCTAGATAAAGTACATTGTGTTTGTGATTGCTAGTGCAGATTTGGACAACACTCACCACAGGGTGGTATTCTGTGAAAAAAGGTAAAGGACAATGGAAAGGATAGAAGATACAAGATTAGTAATGAAAATACTCCCCCT
>NW_013666789.1:169405-176041 GCF_000517525.1 Limulus polyphemus
TCTGCCCACCACGGGTATCGAAACCCGGTTTCTAGCGTTGTAAGTTCGCAGACATACCGCTGTGCCACTGGGGGACTACTCCCCTTCCATAAAATATAGCAGATGTGGTTCATATAGCTACAGGGGTAGTCGAAAACTCTCATAGGAAGGTATTGCCAGATCATGCAACTGCCAGTTCAACCTCCTCTCAATACAAAGTGATAGCTACTTATTAAACTAAGGTTAACACTGAGTAACTAGCACCCTCTAACTTCTCCACATGGTAGTTTTTGTTTTTAATGTAGTTCTATGTTTATTATAAAAAAGTAAGAAAAAATGTTTTGTATATACTAGTCCTGATAACCATTATTTTCAATTTATTTATGAATAATTTAACATTATCCATAAGAAATTGCTATTCTTACAAATTGTTAAAAATCTTTTTTAATTGGGAGATAATAATCTTTCTTAACAATACCGACGGAACAACATTGTTAGTGGTTAGTAAACCAAGGATTGTAAAATCAAATTCCATTCTTTGTCAAGAATAGTCGACTGTACTCTTTCTTCTACAAAGTTAATATCTATAACTAAGTAAGGTGCATGAATATCACTACTATTGCTTCTTTCTGTTGGGTTCTATCATATTTGAATCAAAATCAAGTTATTGATTACGATTAAATCATCTATGTAATGATGAAAAATGTAGATTAGGGTTTAATACCTGTTTGAAAAATGAATATTCATAGAAGAACAGATACTGGTTGGTCATATCTGAAGAGAAATTAGCACCCATTGGAATACCCACTGTTTATTTATACACTTCTTCATTAAAGGTAATATAACTATTGCAGGTACAAAGGCTTTTATGTTGATATTTGTTGAAATCATATTTTGGAATGATTATTTCTGTATCTTAAAAATTACCAAGTAGATCACTAAAACCTACATTAAATTTTTCATATCTATTTCAGTGTATAATGTAGTAAAATCATAAGTAATAACAGAGTTAGCTGTTTGTAAAGAGTTTGAATTAGTTAAATAAACCAAAACAGGAATATTGTTTTTTTTTATAATCAAAAATAGAGGTCCGAATCATTTTTCAAATAAAACATCCAAAATATCCTAAAGTGCAACAGAAACAGATTTAGTAACTGCATTTAAAGAATTGGTAATGAACCTGAAATTAATAAGAGTTTTATGTAATTTTGGAATTGCATATAAAAATGGCAAGAAAAGTCTATATTAACATTCCATTTTTACTCGCTTTCTTTAAATCAGTAATAATTCTATTTTTATTTAAAGTAATTTTTGTAAATATATTTGTTGTATTGATTTCATTAGTTAAAATGTGTTCAAATAATTTTTTTGCATATAAACCAAAATTACAAACAACTTTATCAATAGGTAATAATGAATTTTTATTGAATTTCCTTTTTATTTTATTTCTAAAATATTGAAAGGAATATCTATTTTATATTTAGATAAATCTAAAGTTTTTAATCGGTTTTTGATGAAATTGATGAAAGTTTCCGTTAAAAAAAAGAATCATGTTGCTGATTTTGATAATATAATCACCAATATTTTTCTAAGTCTTTTAAAATGTCACTTTTCTCTCTCTCTTTAAGATACTAAATTTAGTCCCTTTATCTAAAATCTATTTTAATTCTTTATCTTTTATAACTTCTAAATTACTTGTTATAATGTGATTATGAAAATATCCGATATATTGATACAATTACAAGACAAGTTATCGATTTCTTTCTTATTTAATTATTGAATAATTGTTACATTATCTAACGGCTGCATTTGTCTGCTTGTTTTGAATTTCAAGCAAAGCTACACGAGGGCTATCTGCGTTAGCCGTCCCTAATTTAGCAATGTAAGACTAGAGGGAAGGCAGCTAGTCATCACCACCCACCGCCAACTCTTAGGCTACTCTTTTACTAATGAATAGTGGTATTGACAGTCACGTTATAACGCCCCCACGGCTATAAGGGGATTCGAACCCGCGACCCATGTCGGTCCTATTTCTTAAATAGATCTTTTACGATTAAATCCCATAGGTTTATTAGATTTAAAATGTACTATAGGCTGTAATGTTTTAATTGGGAATATTTCTTCCCAAACAGGTAGAGATAAATCGTCATCATACTTTATGTTTGGAATCTATTACCATGCAAGATTTTTTTATATTTACCTGAAATATCCATTGGAAACTGGTTTAATTTTAATCTATCTTTAATATGAATAAATCTAAATTCAAAATTTAACATATATTCTGACAAATATTTATGTTTTATATCATGTAATTCAAATAGTTCTTTTATTATAAATTTTATAATATTATGAGCTTGTTCGAAAGCAGAATCTAAATATTTACAAAAATTCTCAAAATGAATCCAGTTTTTCTATTTTTACCTTTACCCCACTTTTTATTCTGTTTAAAATTAGAACTATTTATCCAAAATAAACCTTTAATACAGATACTTTTACTTAAAGATTCAGCAGTTACCTTGAATATGTAGAAATAACCTTGATGTAGAATTACAACACCCTAAACTTTTACAATATAAAACTCCCACCCCTCCGCCCTTTAATTTAATATTATAGAATAAAACCGATATTCTTATAGTAGAAATCAGCCACCCTAAATTGATACAATATACCTTCACTCTTGTGTGTGTGTGATTATACACGTATTACACTTTACATTGAATATGTGTGTATGTTTTTAAATCAATAGCACAAGTTTTAACTGAAATTTTATGTATAAAAATAAGATAAGAAACGTATAACAAAATTACCTTTATTTATCTGGTTTAAACTGTACAAACTTATATTGGATAAAACAAGTATATCATGGTAATCAATAAATTAAATATTTAGCGTTGGAAACTTTTAGTTCTATATCCTGATTATTTTAGGACATTAGTCGTAAATTGCGTGTTAGTTGCATAAATATATAAAACCATTCTTGGTGTCGGAAATAAAAGCAATGGACGGTTACAAGAATATAACTTCATAATTCTTGGTTCGAGGTACTTTGTAAAACGCGTTCACTTTACGTAATATTTCTGTTCGCAAAACCACTAAAGGGATAGTTCCTAAAAAATAAACTAAACACTAAAAATCTGGACATTATCGTGGTATAAACAGTGTTAAAAAAATTAAATGCTTTTTTTCTAAGACTGGTTTCTACGAAAATCATAAGCTGAGAGTATAAATCGTATAAATTGGTGTTAGATTTATGTTGCTTTGTCCACATCAAGCTTTGTTCAGTCTACTCTTTAAATATATTACAAGGTTTTAGAAAGAGAATTTTATTTCTTTGTTCAGCTACAAAGCCAAAAACGAGCTATGTGTCCTGTGCCAACTGCAACAACCAAGCTCCGAATTTTAGCATTATAAGCATTCAAGCTTAATGCTGAGCCACCAGGGAGCGGGAGAAATGTATTTATTTGAATGATAAAGAAGAGCTGTATAATACTTTATCGTCAATATACGTAGAAATTTCGTATTGGCGGTTCCTAGAGACTGGATAAGTTAAGTTAAAACCCTAAAAATGTTTGAATATGATTAGATTAGAATAAAGTGAGCTGCTAATCGCGTGGTTGTGTATGAAGATATACACATTGTGTCTTCATCGTGTAAAAGGTGCACGATTGTGAAATATATAGTTATAACAACACTGATAATAAAGACTTGAAATGTGACATTGATCAACAATTTGTACAACTTCTTTTCCATTGGCCAGCAGTAGAGGTAACTAAATTACTAATCAGTATGTAGGTCATTTTTGTGAGTGTGGCACTGTTAGTGAAGATGATGATTCACGCTTGTCCATTTCCACTTTTCTGTTCGAGACCTTCTGCATCATAACTCTGAAAACAACAAACAATTCTATAGATAAACCCACGAGATTCTTACATATCTTTATATAGTGTTTCAGTATGATGCAAATTATATATATTTACAAGATTATTATATACTTCTAAATTGCTGTTAAATAGTTTTTTTTTCAAAACATTGCCAATGAATAAAATTTTTGAAACACATTATACAGTTTTAAAATGAAATGACATTGGTAACTGTTCATTCTATCGGTATTTCAAGTCAAACAGTACAAGTGTATTAGATTTCTAAAAGGCTTGATACTTTTATTTTAGAGCATCAAATTAAGAATGTATATAAAGAGCACAGACAGAAAGTTGCAAGCGAAAAAACAAATAAAAAACTTCATAAATCCTGAAAAAAATGTAAAGTAACTTTTTTCAGGAATGTACTATAAACTGAAAATTCACCAATATATTGTGACTGAAAATTAACAAACGTTGTCATAATGAATTCAATCAATCCAGTGATCACGTATAAACGTTATCAGTCTGACCACTGCAAGCAAAGGCTGTGTAAACAGTGTAGTCATCAAATTAAAAAAAATGGATTAACTTCAAACACCTTGTCACTAGAAATAGACTGACGAAAGTTATTCAACCGGTTTCTCCATTTAAAAACTAGGTAAATTTGTTCAACCTAATCACGTAAGTGAATAAAACCCTACAACGGGCATAAACGTTCAAGCACATTATACATAAAAACAATATCGTCAACAGAAGACAGACATTTTGTGACACAATTTCTAACAAAAAAAAAGTTTCTTCTTTATCGACCGACGTAACATGTATAATTGAAACTATACTTTTCTCACATGTCTTGAGCACATTTTTTATTTTGGGTGTTGTGGGAAAGGGGTTAAGTTATAATGAAATGCTTCATTATAACCCAGCGACCAATGGAACAAGTCTTGACTGTACATTAAGGACACAGCAAAATCTCTGAAATTATAGAAATGGTGCAAATTGTTTATTTGCAATATGTAAAACAAAAAATCCATATCACGATGCAGCTACAAACTTTTACAACTAACATAAACTTGTTTATGTATTATCTTTGAATGTGCACGTCAAAAATGAGAGAGAAAACCCGAGCGCTGGAAAGCGAAATAGCCCAACATTCTAGCTTTGTGTGTAAAACCACACTAAATTCAGAACATATTGAGACCTTTCTATAGTTAAAACAAATGTTTTGTTTTTTAAGTAATATTGCAATTTTCAAATGATCCACTTATTGTGAGAAAACGTGTACAAAAATTGTTCTCGTAAAATATTAATCAGAATAAAAAAAACTATTTAGGTGTATAGTTTTGTTTAGCTACTTTATGAATTTCCATGTGCACGTGTGAAATAACAGTGCAACATTTCTTTAGTTAACTTCTGGAAATAACTGAACCAACTGGTGTCTTTAAAGTCTGGTTAAACAAACGTGAAATTATGTTAGCAGATGAACTCAGCCAGTAATTCCGAATGGCTCTATGACAGTGTTTTATCACAAGATATTTCCCAGGACAGTGGTAGTATGAGTTATCATAATGTGACTCTGTCACTCAACATTTCCCAGGACAACGGTATAAAAGTGTCGATCTATCACTCGACACTTTCCAGGACAACGGTATTATTGTGGGTTATTATAGTGTTGCTTGAGTTAGTCGAAGTCTTAACTACAGCATTGTAAACACGTGTTCATTATAAAATACGTGATCAAAACTGATGGCTGTCAAAAACAGTTCACACGTTAAAGTCAGGACTATTAGGTGTATAACATGATTAGTTCTGGATGAGAAAGATAAATTACCTTGAAAGTTGGATTATCGTAATCTGTTTTCGAAGGAGCTTTTGAAATCGGAGCTTTTGCACTAGATTGTTTTTTCATCAACAGGATAAGCAGGATAATGAACCCGAGGCCAGTCACTCCAGCTATAATAGCGACAATGATAAGAGCCACATAATAAGCCTTACTGTACGTGTTGGTACTGCTCTGGTTCTCCTGCAAAGCTTCTGGGTCGTTGACTAGAAGAAGAAAATATATTAATGCTTCATGCATCAATTTTAGAGAGGTTATTAACAAAACCATGGGTAAAGTTAAAAGGGATATAATAGCCATGATATCTCGTACATATATTTCGCTTCATATAATAAAAGTTAATTGCTTAAGGCTTTTCGAAAACTTCATATCAACAAGATATAAAATGCAGTTTGAATTTGTTAAATTTGCTTCTTGAATGTCAAACAGCATAAATTGTGGTGATTTTTCTTTCACTCTCCAGTTTAATCCTAAAATAACTTGATTTTAATATGTAACCTATATAAACTGTCAATTTTACGGGTTTTGCTTTTCTGTATATGCATATAAAATATTTGTGTAATGATACAATGTTTATCCCTGCTTCACTAGTGTTTGTTTCCTTCATAAACATTTAAATCAGCTACAAGAAATAGCTGTACTTTGATCTATTCCCCCGGTGGGGCAGCGGTAAGTCTTCGGAATTACAACGCTGAAATTAGGGATTCGATTTCCCTCGTTGGACACAGCAGATAGCCCGAGGTGACTTTGCTATAAGAAAACACAAACACATACTTTGACCACATTTCGAATAAAAATATATAAAGCTACAAATATTTCTGCAGATAAAATTACTGGAAAAGTCTCACATTTCCTTAATCTACTCCAAAACAACGCTTTATTACCTGTTTTATTTTGTTTTAAATTTCATATATAAAGCACAAACATCTGTGTGTCTGTCTGTTTGCCCATTTTCTA
>NW_013666789.1:176459-208003 GCF_000517525.1 Limulus polyphemus
GCACAAACATCTGTGTGTCTGTCTGTTTGCCCATTTTCTAACTACTACTAGGTCGGTGTGCCAATCTCAACCAAACTTTGTGGGATAAAGTTAATAAAATAAAAGTTTGGTACAAGTGGCATGTTAACGAGGTGTTAACAAACCTCTCCACCCACATTATTGCTATTATTGAGCAGTTATTATCTTTGACGTAAGTTAACGTTAACTACATTCATAAATGGCGCCACGTCCTTATAAAAAAAATTATTAATTTTTCTATAACACAACATACACACAGTGTGGAGGAGGACACACAAACAAATGGAGAAATGCATTGAAAACAATGGCCGCCACTATTGCAATGATACATAAACTCAGCTAAAGTTTCTACTCCAACAACCACCATAAGGCTGGTATGAAGAGCGGTTTCTTGAGTTATAGCCACTTCAACTTCTGTCCATAAGAGACTTCTGCAGCCAATGAGCATCAATTAATTAATCACGTGAAACACTGTGGAAGGACAGTAAGAGTTGGGTGTTGAAAGGAGGTAACAGAAAGCACCCTACCGCCATTACTTTTGTCGCTACCTCTTAATACAAAGTCCCCATGACCATTGTGCAGTGTATACCATGTTTTAAGTATATACATATTGAGTTCTTAACCGTATACAAAATTTATGATCAGGTAATAATGAATAGTGTAATGATATGTTATGTTGTAAATAAATTGTGTGAAAATTAGTATCATAACACCTACCCCCTCATTTTCTTAAATTCGTTACCGGGACAAAGGACGGGTACATCGGCTTGTTAATATATAAAGCGAAGTATGTGACACATAGCATACTCATGACAACAGAAAAAGAAATTAAAATAAACAATCGTTATGGCCACAGTTCTCAATTTTTATTTTCGAATTTCTGCTGATTATAATTATCGCATTCTCTCTAATAACTTACCAATAACTTGTTCACTGCTATTATCTGATGACGAGAGTAAAAGAGGTTCCACTTTAGTTGTGACGTCAAGTGTATTGGATGTTATGGTTTTACCATTGATCAGAAATATTTCAGCCCAAATCGTGTATCTAAAATATAAATAAATTGATAATAATGGACACTCAACACATTTCTGTTATTTATGGCTAAGATTATTTAGACTTTTATATTCAGAACCATGGCAACAATCAGCCTCGCAGTAATTTGTGTAAAATTTAATCTAGTACTATACTTTTGCATAAGTCATGAAATTGGTAGGGTATTTTCAACCTCAATTGAATCTTGTGTGCACGTGCGCTAAATGGCCTAGGGTAGGTAGCCAGTCAGCAGCTTTGAGCCCTAGTAACGCGATTAACCCTTACTCTTATGATGCACTTAGCTGAAGGTGTGAAGCGTGTTCAGCGGAATCTCAACGCAAATATTGTACCTTCTGATTCGTAACGTAGCATGTTAGTTATTAGGTCACACCTGGTTAAATCATGGAATACACATGCGCAACACTTTATTGTACATCTCAAGGTTGAATTGGCATTTCACAAAAAGTCAGATACAGAAAGACATAGTTTAGTCAGAAATATATAGTTTAAGTAAAATACTTTTATATCTAGCCTACTGTACACTAAGCGTAGAAACATATACAAACTTGAATAGTCACAAAGGTCACAATTGTAAATTAATTGTTTATTACTACCTTGAATATATTAATATCACTGTTTCCCGGTGAAAGACAATATTAAAAAATACTTTAATTCAGCCCTCACCGCTGTGTTAAATCATTAACTTGATTACACTTAAATGGTGAACTTGTTAACAGGAGTTTATTATATTTTGTCGTTGCTAAATCCCCTTCTAAGTAATGCAGATTCAGAGGATAAGCAGCGCTATTCTGTTAGAATGTTTTCTCTGATAAATAATTCTTGAAGGAAATTTCAACAAAAATATAGGTAATTGTACATAGTAACTGATAGATGGCAGCAGTAATGCGAGACTAAATTTTTAATTAATGGTTTGTCTAATCAAGTATAATGTGATCTTAATTACTTATCCTACTTTCGTTCACTTTCTACAATGAACAACAATAACAAAAGCCTTCTTAACTTTCTAGTGTTGTCTTACGATTACCATATGCATATAAAATTTATATTACGTAAGTAACCGTTCATTTAAATAAGAACTGACATTTATTGTTCGTTACCTGCTTGCTGGTCTGAGTTTCTCGAGTGTTAAATGTTCTTCGGGTATTTTAAACAAGTAATGTTGACTGGAGTCGGATTGATTTCTGTACACCAGCCTCACAACATGGACATACTTTTCGAGCGGAGAAGGAGCACCTGATAGCGACAGTTCAGTCGAATAAGGTCCAACTTTGTCCACATGAAGAGCAACAACAAACGTGTGTTCTTCTATTAAAACAAATGATCCAAGTAAGAATATGTAGCAATAGATGAATGCATTGAACTTACACATTTTCGTCTATCGTATAAAATGAAAATATAACAAATACACTTAATTAAATAGTTACATTAATATATTCCTATAGTGCTGCAATTCACTTGTTACACCCGTGAAAATAATAAACTTCATATATTATTTCTTAAGCACTAAAACATCAGATAAAGCGAGTTATTGTGATTAATAGCAATAGTTTGTACGTCATAGCCCTTCGGGTCTGAGTACTAAAAATATGTTGAAATGTGACCTGCAACTGATGGGTATAACTGGTTTTTTGCTTACTAAAAATTCGTATTGGACTAATTACACTTGGAATATGTAACATATTAACAAGTCACGTTATCACGTTTCATTCCACGTGCTTTCTTAACCCTTTCGCGACCGTACATCTTGTCTTCCAAAGAATCGTGGAAAGTCGAGAAATTAACGAAATGTCAAATATTTTATATTTGATTTATTGTATATTCTATTGAAGAAAGGGCCTACAAACCATACGTCAAATGGCCCCTGGGTGGGATATTAATAGCGGGCGTACCAAGTTCACCTCTACGGTAACTGCTTCACTCTCAAAATAAAAGTATGACTTTTTTTCTCGTACTTATACATTTTGTTTTATTTGTTCTTGTTTTTAGGTTATTGTTTCATTATAAATTATCTTCCTGAGTTATTAACTGTTTTGACCGCCAGAGGAACATGCACCCCCGCCCCTCTAGAAAAATGTCATGGATGTTTGAAATTTTGTACGGCCATGAAAAATAGGTATTATTACATATTTCGAAAATTTTACCAGTTTTAAGTTTAAAATAAGTAATTAAATATTAAATCATGTGCATTTTTGGTTATTTATTATATCTACAAATAAATTTGCTACTATGACAGTTTAGGTTGTCGAAGTAATACTTTATTGTTTATCTATATAATTAAGAGTAACGTGTGTTCGTAAGGGAGAGATGGGTGTTATTATGCATTACAAACGGAAAGGTATTTGGGAAATGGATCTGTGATCCCTCAGAACCCCATCTCAGACAGCAGTGTTTAAGTGTTAAAGTTATGTGTGTGTGAATTTCTTCATTTGTTTATAAACACTTAAAGTACTCATACCGTTACACTAATGACTTTTAATTCTTGCCCCTGATACACGGGTTTTTAAAGAATCGCTAGATCTGGTCTCTTACTAGATAAATTGTTATTTTTGATAACACCATTCGGCTCAAACTGTCTTTTATACTAGAGGTGTTTGTTGGGTATCGTGTATTGTGGAAGAAGTTTAACCTCGCAATCATTGAGACGCCCCGTACAGCCATCAGATTCGTTCATAACTCCACGAACCTAATGTCTTTCGTAAGCAGTCTAGGCAAGTCATTAAACTGTCTTAATCACTTTAAATACGCAAAATTGACTTTAAATTTTATAAACCTTGTACATTCAAATACGAAATGTTTCGTACGCGAAGCACGAGTTTTCCCTCTAGAATTCCATTAAGAAAAGATCAAAATTGTCTGCTACGCCAGTAATTGATAAACACTACTAACCTATTATTATAGTATACATAACTGTAGAAACTACTGAAAATATTGTGCATACTTTAGATTCATTTTTGCACCACGCCATTACCTGTGACTTGTGGTAAGGTCTTCACTTCCATTGGCGTATCCGACATAACGTGAGTAGGGATATCTGGAAGGTTTTTAAATTCCATTTCAATCATGTAAGACGTACTAGGCTGCAAATCACTGATCTTGTATGATGTTACTTCGCGGTGAATTATAGGAGTTCTTTTCCACTCACTGCTAGTCTCATCTTTTAACTTGTACTTCAAAAGTAGTCCATCAATTAACTTCTTTTCTTGGGGTTCAAACATTCGCCATGTGACGTTTACACTGTTGGTTTTTATGGAATCTACTTTCATATTGGTGTCTAAGACAAGCACAGAGGGCAGTGTGGTCGTTTCAACACTTTGTTCAGTACCTAGTAATGCCAGCTTCATTTTCTCTTCCCGCGTAGTTGTGGTGCTTTGAGTAGTTGTAGATGGCGGGATAAAAATTTCTGTTAAAGTGAAAAAAAAATTAGGTTAAATATAACACATTACTACAGGTGAATAAAATTGTTGTTTTTCTGTATGACTGTAGCTACAATAAGTTTTCGAGTCTGCAACAGCTTGTCCAGTACAGCAGTAAAACTGTACGGATTTTTCACAAATACCTATAGGATTTTCTGTCTTTATTAAAGAACTGTCCACCGGAAACGAAATAAATCCAACTGACACCCATGTTAAAAATGGCGTATATTTACACTAAGTATTAAGTTTTAGAATTCACTTTTATTATTTCAGTTTTTTTTTCTCATGATATACACTAATAACTTCGCTAGAACCACGCCTACTTCCATTAAAATCGGGTTTGACCACCATCGCCACAATAATAGCTCGGACTTGTTGGGCGTGGCGTAAACTTCAATCGTCATCAATGTTTATCGAACAGTTTTTTTCTAGCAGCACACGTATTCACTTTCAATTACTATCGTTAAACGCCTGTTAGTATATTCCATTGACAATCCAGTCAAAGATAGATCTTTGATCAATGACACTCCCTCCCGAACTCATTATCATGTCCGTTCGAAAGGCGGGGGGGGGGGCATTTCTTGTGCTTGCTGTATTTGATGTAACTATCTAAGCTTCTTGAAACTAGCGTTGCTAATAAATCACTTGTATTGTTGCGTGACTAGGAAGAAAAAAATTTGAGCTTTATTGTAACAAAATGTCTCATGTTTATATAATATTTCTAATTGAATATACGGCATGTGTTTCAGCTGTAAGTTTATCAACTTACAATACTAAACTCTGAGGTCCGATTCTAGGCAGTAGACAGTGCAGATAACTCATTGTACTAAAACAAACAAACAAAGAAATTCGAATTGAATAACTAGAAATTAAATCTAGTATCTTTAGAAATGAATATTGTTTATTATATTTTTGCTTGAATATCAGTTTTTAAAATTATCTCATGTAAGAATGAATTAGTATTATTCAGTGTACAGATCTCGCTGAAGGTTCTGGTTAGAGGGACGAACGCTCGCAATAAAATTAAATGTTTAACGCCATGAAAAGTCCGATGTAATTAAACTAAATGCTGATTTGTTAGTCATCCGTTACACTTCTATTGTATTAGCTCAATGAACCACATTTCACACTTCCTGTTTACTGTCATAACCACCTGTTACAGTCACACTTTATGTACTGACTGCCAAAACCGCCTGTCGTTTTCTGTGAAGTGACTGTTATATCCACACCCACACAATTTCTGTGATCTGACTGTCATAAACTCTTGTCACACTTCCGATGTACTGTCATACTTTGTGCCGTCGTTACAACTGCGCACGATGGTACCATTTTCGACATGTGTTTTCTTGGGGTTTACTCCTGACGTTGAACAGTGCCGTTGGCGATAGTGACACTGTCCAGATTGATCGTGTTTTTAGCTTTTTACAGGCCATTGGCTTTTTTCATTCTATTTGAGACTTTTACCTGAGTTTTGGGCTTTGTTTAGCTTTTAAATTGTTTTAATTTTACTATTGCATTTATAGCGGTTGTTTGGCGAAGATAGCCCTGTTGCATTGCTCGAAAAAAATGCCAAATAACCAACTAACTGACTATTATGACCACCTGCCACAGTTTCTGTGTATTAATTGTCATAACTATTTACCGCATGAAATATTTACTCCTTTATACTGGCAATATGAACTAAATGTTATACTTTCATGTAGTTGCTTTCAGAACTTTCTGTTAGATGTTTTTCGTGAATAGACTGCCGGAACAGCTGTTACGCCCTTGTTTACTACCCTACAGAGATGCTTGTTACATTATGTTTGTATTAGCTGCCACAACTGAATATTCCACATTCTATGACCTGGTACCAGAATCGTACAATGGTTGTGAAAACTGAATGCTCCATCTAAGAGTCAGATGACATTTCAACCCCATTACTAATAAGTAAAGATTTTGTGCGTGTAGAAACTGAAAAGGTATAAAAAAATATTCGAAGTTTATTTGGATTTAATATACACAGTTTCTTATGAAAAGTCAACCATCATTTTCATAAAATTTTTTATTGTAAGTGTTTACCTCAGATTAAATACCTACCCGGTTTCGCAAACTTAACTTCAATCGTTATAAAGGCTTTATCTCAAGATACCCAGCTTTCAAGGAAAAGCCTCATTATTTCTATAAACTTCTCGATTTTTTATTATTTTTTTGCAAGAGTTTTTAAATCAATAAACCCAGCTTCTTAAAGAAAAACTTTCATTCACCTCTTTTGAAAACTACACTTATAGTCAGTTTTAATGACCAGAATATCGGTTTATTTTTAAGGTTTTGTTTTTTTTTTTTTATTTCCTAATGACGTCTAAATTTCCGATATTTGTTTCTCTAAACAACTTGTGATTCAAAAGCCACCACGATTAATAAATAATTGAAACAAGATTTGTAACGTAATACATTTTAAAGAAAGGCATGTAATAAAGTATATATTAGGTAGCTTGCCCTTCAGCTTTTATACCATCTCCAGAAGACATCTGCTGACTTCTTTGCACTTGTGTAGACGTTTTCGTCATTCTTCACATACCTTGATTTGCACGTGCTCTGGATTTGTTTATGTTTTTCACTGATACAATACTTAAGTTCTACAAATGTAGACTTTGTGTATTCTCACGGTCAAGTATGCATTGAACCCATGATAACCGTACCACACAATAAATCCAGTAATTCAGTGGATTATTGTCCAATCAGTGCTTCACGAACACAAAGTACAAATTGGGATTAGTGTTCCATCTTGAATTCCATTTGAATTTTGATTTAAGCTTAAACTGGGTCAGATGGAATAAAATTTGACCTGAAGGTCTTTATTTTTCTTCAATTGAAAGTTTAAAATGTGTATAACTATTTGCAAACAACTTGCATTTGTTTCCAACGCGGGTAACTAACGGTAAATATTACATTGAGCAAACTGTATCCATTTTAATATTCCTGATAAATTGAAGGTACTGTTTGCTCTTAAAATTTATGCACATATGTTAAAGTGTGGCTAATCACTTTGTGAAAACAAAATGCACGGGAATACTACACCCTTAACCACGAAAATGAGTAAATTTATGAAACTGTATTGCTTTGTGATGATTCCAAAAGTAGATATTTTGAAAAATAAAAACAACTAATGATATACTTCAGGTATAGCTAGATAAAATCTTGATGTTTAGTAGAGTTATTATTAGTTCCACTAAGTTCAACTTACCTGGCAATGTCAGTTTGTATACCTCGCTCTCTGGACCTCCGCGCAATGTCTCCATGATAACCCGAATTTGGAAGAAATAGGTAGAACCAGGTTGTAGTTTAGTCATGTAATACTCTATGTTCGAAGTGTCAAACAATCGCTGGGGACGGGCAAACTTCTGCACTAGCCACGCTGGGCGAGGAATAGTAGGATTGGTAGTGTAATGGAGTTCGGCATGACCCACCAGCCCCACCAGGAGAGACGGAAGAGTGAAGCGCACTCTAACGGTAGTGCCATTTAGTGCAACGATGCTAACATTCTCCAGAGTTCTACCTGAATGGGTAAGAAAGTAGAATGTTTCTTCATTAAATGTTCATCGTACTAAAAATATGATTACAAAAGAAATTCAGGAAAAACAAAGTTTCTGAATGCTGGTTAGTTGAAAGAAGTCAGTTGAAAGACAGTGCTTCATTTAAGAGACCAGATTTTTGCTTCAACTTTTTAAAAATAAGTGTTGAAATTGAACATATGCCTTAAAATAAAGTTACGCACTGAGATGCGAGAAAACATAAAAACACGAGTATAGGAAGTGACGGTTAAGTAATACCGAGCAAACTAAAGAAACTAGTAAGCGAAAAAAAACAAGCAAAAGCACAAAAGCTGAGATAAATATAAAATAAAAAAGACAAAACCAAATATATTGAAATTGATATGTTAGTAACACAGAACATTAAGAATAAGAACTAAAATGCAAATAAATAAAATTGAGCATAAATATATGAATTACATGCAAACAAACACAAAAATAAGTCCAGGAGCTTAAACGTAAATAAAACCAAGCATAAATACTGAAACATAGATTATTATTCTATAAAACACTCCAAGAGACAAACTGTCCTTAAAGAAAAAAGTTGTAAACTGTAAAAATATATTTTTAGAAGAACAAGATTACTCGAACCAAGAAAAAGGTATAATTGTTTTCAGGCACATTGTGCTACTATACTAAGAGTAAAAAAACGACGATTTTGGGCACAATGAAAGATAAAATCTTTGTTAAAGGTTACAGCCAACTAGTTTCAGTAACACAGTTAACATCATCAGGATTAATATCTAACACTTAGAAACTTTCTAGCTCAGTTGCTTTGAACCACTAAACTCCAAACAACCTACCAACTCAAAATCAATCATTTAAATAAAGTCACATAAAATCTTAAACATACCTGATGGATGTGGCTCTCTGCACATCCAGTGCATGCAGCACGTGTCTCCAGGAATATGCCCTTTGTAGGCTAGGGCTGGTGGACAGGGAAGATTAGGTGGAGGAATATTACCTAATGGTCGACACCTATTCTCACATGTGACGTTACCGTTGACGCAAGCACATCGTGTTCCACAGTCTAATAGCTCATTAGGGATAGGTTGGAAATTGTTGATTTTTATTCCATTGAAACGACAGGAACCATCTAAATAAGTACATGTTTGTAAAATAAGTTAATAAAAAATCATTTCTTTCGCAGATCATAATTTCTTACAATTACATTAAAAACAGTTACATCTGGTTCAACATAAGTTACATTATCTAACGGTTGCACTGTTAACAAGCAGTTAGATCTTCCTTAACATTACTGACTTTAGTGAACAGTTGCACTGTCTGCTTGTTTGTTTGTTTTGAATTTCGCGCAAAGCTACACGAGGGCTATCTGCGCTAGCCGTTCCAAATTTAGCAGTGTAAGACTGGGAAGAAGACAGTTAGTCATCACCACCCATCGCTAACTATTGAGCTACTCTTTTTATAGATAAAGAAGAAATATGTTGTATCACATATTTAGAAAACAAGTATTTATAATAAATGCTTGAAGTAATATTAATTATTGTACCAGTTTATTTTGGCCAATAACAACTCTGGAACGTAACGCAAAACTTGTACACAAGCATTCATGTAACGCTGAATCATAGCCTATGATCCAGGGAATGACTGCTGACCTTCTTCCACTTCTTCGAAAGTACGTACCAGATACATAATTCTAAAATACATTGAATATTAATATATTCAGACTATTTAATATTCCATTTGTTGAAATAGGTAATTCAATGTTATCATGAGGAATTCTGGGTTGAAATTATAGTAGAAACCTTATACTTTGTTTTACCGCAAAGTCACACAATATGCTATTTGCGTTCTTTTTAAGACGGGTAATCGAACCCAAGATCTTAGCGTTGTAAATACGCTGACCACCTTTGGAGACAATAGAAACTCGTGAATGTTGATCTTTACAAATACTACGTTATAGCCTAAACAAAAGTAGTGAACATAAATATAAGCAACTCGGAATCTCGATCATCAACTTAGATACTTAATCACTGGCTTCAGATCTTAATCATTTAAAATACAATAAGTCTCTGAAGATAATATATTAATGTGTGTGTAATAGCTTTTGATTGTAAGTGATGTTTCCTGATCTACGAAAAAGTAGTGTTCACTGAATCTTGCCCCCCCCCCGGGAGCACAGCGGTATGTCTGCGGACTTACAACGCTAGAAACCGGGTTTCGATACCCGTTGTGGGAAGAGTACAGATAGCCCATTGTGCAGCTTTGGGTTTAACTTCAAACAAACACCGAATCTTTAGCATGTATAGTGTTACGATGAGCGGTGATAATTTATTATGCAAATAAAATATTGAATAAATTGAAAATTTTTCTCCAAGAAAACGTTTTGATTATTATGCTAAATAAGCACATAAACACGGAATACAACACTTACTAATATATTTACGAAAAATAAAGGATGGTTTGTATATTACGATTACAGATTTAAGAGGATGAAGATCTAAATTTAAATAAGTTATTCCTCTGTGTGTAAAGCTTTTGTTGTTTCGTAAATTATCTTTATAAAATTCTACATTAAACGAGATGAATTTAATATAACCTTATTGCATTAACAATGATAAATCTGTTGTTTTCTTTACCGTTTTTGCATTTTGGAGGCGGGCAACAATTGGGCGGTATTGGCTGGAAATTAGGATCTATATGCCACTCCAAACATTCGGTCACGTGGGGAGGAAAGTGATGCGGACATTCAATAAGAGCACAGTTGACCTCCAAGTCAGGACCACAATGACACAAGGATCGACATTCATCGTGAAACTCCTCACCGACCTTGTAATGCTTCCCCTTGAATGTACATCCCATCCCTGGTAGCTGTAAGGCTAGAGGGAAGAACAATATGTCAGTTGGTAACATGAAAACGTCCATACTACAGCCAAACGTAACTCTAACCAGGCTGGCTTACATCTAACGAATACTCATATCGCATATTAGCTGACGTTGCTAAGTTACAAGTAGAGGACAAAGATTTCAACAGAAGCGATTGATCGACTAGTCTATCATAATATATTTATCTACCTGTACACCAAATCTCGCGAGAAAATCGGTAAGCAGCAATATACCTGGTACGTGCAGCACATTGTTGTCTATTCTTTACGACAGAAACCAACGTCTGACTGTCATGGAAACGCTAGGTAGCTAGAATTAATCTTTCCTTCCGCTCTTTTGTAACCGGTTTTATCTCATAAGAATAAATCGATAAGAACTACAGAAACGAAATTTGATTTTCATGTCATGAAAAAGAAAAAGGAACGAACAGATTCCTATAACTATCGTTTCTTTTCAACTCGTATCACTAGAACAGTTTATTATATTATATTATAGTTCTCGTTGATAGACATATCACATACTAACAAAGTGTGATCTTACCGACATGAAACTTCAAGATACACTATAAATAAAAGAGGTAGCTACTATAAAAAGACATTCTTTACAAATACTATAGTCTATGAGCCAAGGCTGACTTTTCAGAGTTGGGTAGTATCTCCCCCATAGGTTGCAATAGCCATATTTCTTTTATAAAAGTTTTCCACAAGAACATTTCAAAGAGAATGTCACTTCACTTGTTATTTTAAAAAGAGGAAAAAGTAATTTTTTCGATAAATCCGTTCAACTTATTCGATTAAACGTGAATGGGAAACTGACATACCAATTTACTATTCTGTTCGACTATTATTACAGATGCTCTTGACCTTATACGACGTTTTTTTTTTCTGCTGGAAACAAAATGTTCGTAAGAACATCTTCATATTGGATTAACTTATTAACGATAATTGTTTTCCTAATTCTATTAACGTTTACATGAAATAAAGGAATAACAAACCTAGTGCAAGAGATCAGATTTATAGTCAACCCATGTAGAAAAAAACAACAGCTTTTAAAACAATCAATTCAAAGCATATTATTAGTTTGGCAGCCTTTTCCACCTGCAGCTTTCGGTGCAAGCCATCCCCTGGTGAGCACAACTACTAGTTATGTTCACACTTAGCTTTTATGGATAGAGTTTAGATAGTAGGTCTGGGGCAAGCGGCTTTGTCATTTATATGGGTGTTACCATCTCATACTTATCATGATGCCACCGATACTATAATGCTGGTAGAAGATCTGCTCTGATGCCACATAGGAATCTCGAAATTAACTCTAAAGGGATTATGATATAAACAGTCAGAGCCCGCCAGGTGACAAGGCCTCCTTTTTGCTAGCTTTTGGCAGAAATGATTGTACGCTGTAATGACAAGGCCTCATTTCTTGCTTGCTTACAAAAGATTATATTTTGCATTTGCAAGAAATGTTAAACACGCATGGATGTAATAACTTTTCAGATAGTTCAGACACAATAACAATCGTTAAAACAAATCTGATTAAAATAAAAAATTCTAACTGATAAAATGATATTCATACTCCTTTTTCATTGTTTTACCCACGACGTCCAACAACAAAAACACATGCTTATTTTACAGATATTCATACCATTCTTTCAAAAGGTATGACTTTGTTTAGTTTCTAATAAGAATTTTTAGATCTTTCCAGAATTGCTAAACATGTTATATAATATCTATTAAATATGTAAGTTTTATTTTGATCACAAATATCGAAAACAAATTTTCCAAATAGAAACATTTAACACGCAGTACTTTGAACAAAATAACAGGTTATTAATTTTAATTAATATATATTTTTTTATTATTCATGTGACATGTTTCAAAAATTATGAATTTGTCCAACTAATCTGTTAGTCATTCGCTATCAAAAGATTGTACAATGACACCTAATATATGTAATTATTTTACTCATTTATAACTCGCAAGTAACATACTCTTAATACCACTTACTGGCGATATTTATAAACGTTAAAAATAATACATCATGCAAATACATAAATCTAAACTATACTTGTTAAACTTCCCCACTTTTCTGGAGTATTTACTTAGTTATTTTTTTTTAGGTATTCGCGCAAACGACTATCTGCGCTACTCGTCCCTAATTTTGAGCTGATAGACTAGAAACAAAGCAACTATTCAACAGCACACCACCAACAACTCATAAGTTACTCTTACATTTTACTACAATTTACTTTTACTGTTTTTACCGATTGTTTGGCGCAGATAGCCTAGTTGCTTTGCGTCATAAAACACCAACCAACCATAATATACTCTAATCAAATAGTGAGATTTGAGCGCCACTCATTATAACGCATTTAAGCCTCAACGTGCAGTGCACAGTTTTGCAGCAATCGTACGGGAACCATAGACTTTGGTTTCAGAATCCTGTGCGCTAATCCACTCTCCACCCTTCTCTGGAGTGCTAGAAAGATTATCCATTCGACTATGTAAATGACGCTATGAGATGTATGTAGTCAATTAATAAAACATAAAAAATTTAACAGATTTTGCATCGTGGTAACTCCTTTCATCAATAAACGTGTTAAAATGATATTCTACAAAAATTATTTAGTTTTCCTGTACGCAGGAAATATAAGTGAATCTCAGAAAACATTAGATAAATGAGAACTTTAGGTTGGTGCAAAACACGTAAATACTTTCTCCATTTTAACAACGGAATTTATGTTTCAAAGCAGCTCAGATTTTCTTTTAATTTTATATGTTTCTCATTAAATATGTATTAATTTATTCTACTTACGGTTGAAAGAATTGGTGCAAAAGACATAAGGGCATAAACACGGGTTATCATCGGGGGTGATTAGAATAGGAAATGGACAGTTTGGACTCGACTGAAGGGCTTTTTTTGATATCGAGGGGCAACCCTCCTTGCATTTGACTATTGTGGATCCGTTTTTGTGAATTTCACAGTTACAGATTTTCTTCTTACAATTGTTCTCCTCCACCCACACCTCCCCCACGGTATGAGATTCTCCTCTAGTTCCTTTACAAATAGTCACAGAAGGAGGGGCTAAAGTTGAGTTGGGAGGAACCACAGGACCTGACAAAATAAAAACCATGCAATCTTATTATGTTTATAGCCTATGTAACTATTATAACTTTCTAGTTATGTTGCAAATGTACATAAACCACTTCTAACACCTATGAAAACTGAAATCACTGTAAGTAGTCTAAACATATATATCTAGAGATTACTAGCTCTTGAATAAAGGAGTTTTTCGTAACTTCTAAGTTAGTACATATCTCAACTTAAACCAGCAATCGAACAAACTTTACTTCACTGTTTTAGAAAGATCCAAATACAAAACATTGTTTTAATCTTAAAGTGTGATTTATCAATTTACGATATTTTATCAGAATTTAATAGTTACATTAATCCAGTTTTTGTAAGTAGAAGGTAATGTTACCAATATCACTGAGTTAAGAACATATTTATAATGTAAAATATAGTTGATCAAATTGGAAAAATATTTCTAGCACCTTTCGGAATGTTCCCATTCTACAGCAACTGACTCATTGAATATTACTTAAACACATTATTTGGTACTAGATGACTCAATGTCAGTATTACTGTATTTATAACTACGTAATTAACAAATACATTAATATGGTTAATTTCTTCTCAAGAAACTTAGTGTGGTTTAAATAGCATTGTTGGTACGTTAATGTGGATTACAAATATTTATTTTTAAGAAATTTTAATTTTAGTTATTATATATTTCTTAAAATGGAAATTTTATGTGGATTATAGATCATTATTTTAAAGAAAAATAATTCTTTTTAAAGGTCCTTTTTTGAGCCCCCTCCCTCAGTGAGTCAGTCTGATGACTCGTAACGCTGAAAACCGGGTTTCAATACCAGATAGCCTTTTATGTAGCTTTGTGCTTAAGAACAAACGACAACATTATTTTTTTCTAGAAAGTAAGTTTACTTCCAGATTTTCATTCAAAAAATTAAATGAGGCTTATAGATCCTTCTTTCAGAAAGTTAATGTGGTTTACAGATCATTTTTCTTTTCAAATAAAGTTAAATTGGGACCAGTTGTCGATATAGTACTGCACAGTAAGACGAAAGTGTTATGAACAGTGCAGGTCAAGATGGAGGAGTTTATTAGTGATAAACCACATAATAAAATTGGTACCAGTAATATGACAACAACATGGAAGTTTGCACGGACAGCACTATACTGCCAAATGAAACGTATGCCAGTAAAAACACTGATGATTTGTCAACACCAAAGGTTATACATCGAGTGTAAACAAGGATACTCTACTCGACCGTTTCATAGACCTGTCTGAAAACCTTGACATTTCAGAGGCAGTCATTTTAACGGTTGAAAGCGTAACTACGTAACACTGAACTGTTTGTTCCCAACAGTCCAACAAATTCAATCAAATTTCTCGTTGCTTCGTAGTATAGATAACTGGTGCTCCTTCTATTATGAAGAGCTACTGCTTATTTGTTTGTTGTTAAGCACAAAACTACATAATGGGTTATTTTGTGCTCTGCCCACCGCGAACATTAAAACCAAACTTTTAGCATTATAAACCTTCAAATTTACTGCTGAGCCACAGTAAGGATAATCTAATGTACATTTCGCATTACTGATTTTAACAGAACTGTTTCTCTATGGGATCTCGGTAGGTAATAAAACCTTTTATAGTCTTTGGTGCTAAACACATACAATTATTTCTCTTACATTATCATACACATATGTTTTGAACTCAAAATAACATACAATGCCTTGTTACATTCACATATACTCTATTCTACAGTCACTTCTCTATCTAGTGGCTGCGAGTCATGTATATTGCACTGCAAAACCCATGACCACCTCGGCAGATGTCCCATGACAAAAAAGGCGTATTAAAAATGTTCTTAATGCATTCTTTATAACTTATGCCAATCTGCAATCGACATAAATGCCATAAACTCAAATAAAATAGCACAATAAATCAATTTCAAATGTCAGCTAAAACACAAAAGAAATTGTTTTTTTCGCGAATCGAATGTCGAATAATGCACAATTAGATATATAATACAAAGTTAAAGAGATTCACACAGAGATGTGAAATATTGAGAAGGACGTTTTGTTTGATATTATTGTATCAGTTGTGTCCGGTTTTTGAGATGTGTTACACCTTGACGAATAAGCAACAGAAAACATGCGGAACCTTGAGATCATACTTTAATCTGTGGTTACAGTCCATTTCTTCTCAAACACAATAATTCACTGCTTTTAATTAATGCTAAACTGCTGTTCGCCTAAAACGCAAGTATCTGAAATTGATTTGTTAAATAAGTTTGTCCACTTAGTGTAAAATAAAAAAATATATCATTTTTGTGAAGTTTTAATTTGCTCCTATTTACAGAAGAGATGCATTTCACATCTCTTCCATGTTTCCAAATATATATGTGTGTGTTTAAAACACTTGTTATGGTATGAACACGTTTCTTTAAACGCGTCATTTGTTATTAATATGATTCACTTGATAAAATGTTATTTTTTTAATATTACTGAGTAATATTAAAACATTAAACTTTACAGCAGTAATAGTCTAATAACGAATGATAAGTCTTCCAAAAGCAAAGCAAAAACAATATCTTGTATGAACTACTCGTATATTGCACACTGCGTTAGCAAGTCTTACCCTGAGTATAGGATGGCTCATTACAGTAAGGCACAGTGCAGCAGGAATCATCTGCGGCCGGACCCCATTTGCAGTTTTCGTACCCAATAGTGTCTATGTAGACTTCACATCGGTCTTGACATTCAAATAACCCTCCTTTTCGACAGATGCATTTGTACTCGCATCCATCGAAAAACACCTCTCCAATTTCATAGGAATGGTTGCCATGGAAACAGCCTTGGAAGGTCTTCTTCACTTCTAAGGTAAAAGAATAAAATGACGTTTATCCAAAAACTGCTACATAAAACCACACAAATTGGAACTTGTTATAAAAATCTTTATCCTTAAATTTACACATTTGAACCTTAAGCAGATTTGATAGACATACGTTGCATGAATAAAATTATTCAAACACCCCTTGAAAACACAATATTGCCCACCAAGCACTCTCTGCTTGAAAGGAAACCGACTGAACACAAATTAGCATATTAAAAACATTTGAAGTGTTGCCAAAACGTCATCAAGTAAGTGGATTGAGAAAAAGCAGATTATAAACTGATGAAAATGTGAATAAATAATGTGTTATTGTCGCAATACTTGGTTGACTGTTTGGCTGTTGTTAAGCACAAAGCTAAAAGCTACACAATGGGCTATCTGTGCTTTGCCAACCAACGGTATCAAATTCTGACTTTTAGCTTTGTAAGCCCGCAAACTTACCGCTAAACCACTGGGGACATACTACTTAGTAGCTTGCGACTTTCCAACGTACTAGTAGAAGGACTACAAAATATCCAGGTATGCCAAAGTGCTGCTCATTTTTTTTTAGCAATTCCAAGATATTTTGGTAACTGATTTGCTGTGGCTACATTGCATCCAGTATGACCACATATGAAATCTCTGGGACCTATTCAGGTACTTCTTATGAATACAGGTACTTTCGAATGGTTAGGATATGCAAACTGAGCACCATCTCCAAGAATGTTCTGTGCATTTTTACTTGATGTAAAGTCAAATTTGGGTATGGAAATAGGTAAATGTCGAGATTTAACTTCACTGTGATTGCATTGTACTTACTGTAAAAAGGGTGTGATAAGGGTGTTGTGATGTGAGTTCTGTCTGTGAGACACCTGCGCATCTAAATGTCTATGTATATCAAAACATCTTTAAATAATATATTCCAAATCATGCCATATAAATATATTTAGGACCCTCTGGTGATAGTTAATTTGAAAAGTTAAACCATTATATTCCAATAATCATCAAATGAACAAACTTTTGAGACAATTGGAAAATTACATCAGACACTTGTCATATTCTAGTTAAGCGCATGCCTTACAGAAATTACTTATTTAGGTCAAAGGTCTTGCATCGTATTAGGACATTAATTACTAGAAATTTCTCTCTGTAATTGGAAATCTATGAAGATGTTTGGCGAATAGTGTTTATTGGTATTTAATATGAATATAATATCCCATAAATATATATATATACCAAGGATTACCTAAGGGATACGTCTTTACTGTAACAGTATTGCTGAAAAGAACATCGTCTGAATCCTGCTGGGTTAAACCGTCCACTGGCACTTTCATTAATTTAAGATAATATTCAGTATTTGGCCTCAGAGAAGAAACGTTTATATCAAACGTAAAGGGTTCCGTAATAAGCATGTCTCTTATTTCATATATTCTCTTTGTCCAATTGAGGGCACCATCATTGGATTCAGGAACTGGGGCTATCCAGAGCTGAACCTTTACTTCCAGAGGACTATCACCATGTGACATCATCGAAAAACTAAGTCGGGCAGATGTTGCATTCCGAGGCTCGACAGATTTGATTTCAATTGGTAAAGCTGCACGAAAAAAAAAATATCTCAAAATTTTACAGCAACAAGATATATCTAGTAATGGTTAGACTACCTAACAAACTTAAATTTTCCAAATTATGCAAAGAATACTAGTAAGATCAACTTAGATATGTGAGTTATAAAGTATACAAAAAACACAAGTAGAATAGTAATATATGTTAACAGTACGAGTAAAATACTAATGTTCGCTCTACATCAGTCCCACAATGGGAGTGAAATAGTAAACTACTTTCTACACTAGACTTACGAAAGGAGTTAAGTAATAAACTACGTTCCACATCAAAGAAACAATGAGTCTTAATACAAGTAACAATAATAATCATACTTATGGCTCATGTTAACGCCACAATACGAACATCACAAAATATTAAAGATATCTAAATTTACCTTTTACGTCTATGGGATGTATTCCTAATGGTGTGCACTCTACTATGTAGCAGCAGGGATCATTTGGATCAGGAACTTCTTTGCAAGTATGTCCGCTCGTGTCTTGTAGGGAGCATCGTGGAAGACATGAAATTTTTCCAACACCTTCACAAAGACAAGAAGCTTCACAACCGTCATAGAACTTTTCTCCGATTGCGTATGTGTGATTCTTAAACTGACAACCATCTAACAGACGTGGAAGCTTGAGTTCTGGCGAAATAAATCATAGTGTGTTATTTCATGGGTGTGTGGTTCATTAATTCACACCCATCTAACAAACGACTAAATTTGACTTCTGCCGAAATAGAAAATAGTCTATAATTTAGTATGCGAAGTTCTTAAACTGACAACCATCTAACAGACGTGGAACCTCGAGTTTTGATGAAGTATAACATAGTACGTTATTTTCTTGTAAAACAAATCGACTAACTCTCACTTTATGAAAGATAGTTTCGTTAATATATCTTGTTGTGTGTTTCTGGAAAGGTGAAAACTTGATATAACTGCTGTTCCATCATACAGCACACATTTAAGCTTAAATGTTTAATTCATTTCACACAATGTTTAGATATTTTGTCTAATAAAAGAAGTTTACAGTTTTATATATGTTACATACTACATGATATGAGCATGGATATTAACTTATTCTATCAGTACAGAAGATATGTGAAACAAACTGAAATGTAAAGAAAAACTTTAAAAATATAAATATAAAAGAATTATATTCGCAATAAGGATTAAATATATATATATACATATACACGTTTATTTATCGTTACGTAACATGATTTACGTGACATCTGAAATTAGTTTAATCTGAGGCAAAACTTTTATTCTGTATAGGACTAAACGCAAAACAAACGTTACATTCATAAGTATACACTACATGTCACATTGCTACAGTAATGAATCAATGCTAAACATCGCATATATATTTCATACATCATGTGTTTATAGGTGTATATTATTCTTGGATAGAACCGGTGAAACTAGTATCATGATCAGTTAATACTGACCCACTTTATAGACATTCTTACTTAATACTGATGTTGACTTCTTCTCGCTTTTGGCTTCATCAGATGCCATCAGTGGCATTTCACTTGTTTTATTATCGGTCTCCAATGCATCACTGTCGTTTCCTAAGAAAGGGGAGATTGTTGCGTTCACTGACTCTCCATCAGTTTCGGTAAATAACTTCGGAGGAAATGTTATGTCTATCGACGATTGGTTATTTGAGGGTTTCTCGTCTTGTGACTTCGGAGGAAATGTTATGTCTATCGACGATTGGTTATTTGAGGGTTTCTCGTCTTGTGACTTCGGAGGAAATGTTATGTCTATCGACGATTGGTTGTCAGAGAGTTTCTCGTCTTGTTTCATTTTTTGATCTTCTTTACTAGACAACAGATATTGGTCGCCCATCATTGTGACGTTATCTCTCCTGTCTGTAATTAGTGCCTCGTCCTCGAGACTGCCTTCTGATGATAAACAAGTATTGTAAAATCAAAAATATTTTAAAACGACAAAACCATTGTTAAACATAAATCATATTATCGTCAGAAAAGTTAAGTTAGTATATTACACAATAATTTATATACCTACATTTAAAACCATGTCCATTAATTTAACATTACTAATTTCATCTGGCTAATTGTCAGAAGTTAGCAGCTGTAGGATATTTAATTATCAATTAAACGTTCAATTTGTTTAGTTGAAATGAAACAAGTGTTTCCTGAGCTCAAAAAATAAATTAATGTTTACCCAGAAAAGGATAAAAAAATCCAAAAGCTATTAAGAAAATGTATGTTCGTAAATGGATACTGAACTATAATTAAATTCGATTATGGTTATTTCAAATTGCCTGAAGAAAATATATATATGTGTGTTTTTGTCTGAATATCCAGTGGCGTTTAATACTTTTCTTTATTTTTAGATTAAACAATTGTTTATAACAATACTAAATTCACCTTTTTTTTTTTCCTTTTCGTTTGAAAACATCAGATTTTTTCGGTGGTATTTGAATTTAACTTAGATGTTGACATAAATCGACATCATGTTTTCTTCTAACGTTGCATGTATCGGACTTTCAATTGTAATTTCAGATTAATAGATAAACATAACTGACGAAATTTGATAATAGATATAGCTTAAACATACTTAAATAGCTTATCAAGTACTAGTAAGTTCGTTTCTAGAACAGTCTTCGCAATTGAGTTTAAGATATTCGGGAATGTCAGACATGATCATGTTTAATCCTCCCTCACACTATATGAAATAATGATGTCATATAGCTGTGTCTATCAGCCAAACTTTAACACATGTTTATTCAAATACCTACGATGCAGATCATCATCGAGCAGTCAAACGAATGGCAGTCACCCTTGTATCTGAACTTTATCGACTTCCACAGTGTAGATCGAGAGATCATTTGGCAACTACTACAGCATTATGGTGTGCTGTCAGTGTTTTGCAACCTTATTCAGCAGCTGTACTAAGACCCAACCTGTCAGGTTATTCATAAAGGAAAGCTGAAGTCTTTCAAATTCAAAATGGAATGAGACAAGGTTGATTGCTATCACCAATGTTTTGTTTTTTTGTTGTTGGTGATTGACTGGATCAGATGTTAAACCAATGGTCATTCATAGAGTTTCTTTAAAACCTTGACTTCGCAAATGGCTTGTCTCATGTAATATAATAGGCAAAAAATGTAAACAAAAAACAGATAACCTGATCACTAAAGCAGCAAATACAGAACTCGTGGTGCACACAGGGAAAACCGAAATAATGAATGCTCACAATAAGGAGGAATGGGCCATCATATTGAATTGAAATAACCTAAAAGAAATGGAAACATTCACTTACCTGGGCAGTACTGTGTTAATCACTGGAGGCACAGATGATGAAATATGAACCAGAATAGGAAAGGTTGGCCATGCATTCAACACTCTAAAGCTAGATTGGAACTCAAAGTTTTTTTTGTTTTTTTTTATAAGAAACAATTTAGGGATTTTCAATAGCAACACCAAGTCAGTCTTGCTATATGGTCCTGAAACATGGATATAGTAAACGCCACCAAATTTAACAAACTCCAGACTTTCATCAACAGATGTGTACGGAACATCTTTCTAATTAACTGGTCAGAAACCATCAGTAACAATTATATATGGCAGAGAACTACCCAAGATCCAATCATTATCCAAACTGCCAAAAGGAGATTTGGCTGGTTTGGACATACTCTCAGAAAATCAGTGGACAACACCATTAGGCAAGCTCTCGAGTGGCAAAAGAAAAAAAAGAAAAGTGGGCCGTTCGAAAAAGACTTGGAGAAGATTAATCGATGAGGATGATGGGAATGACCTGGAGTGAGGTGAAGATGGCAGCCAAGAACCGTGTCCAATGGCGAAGTGTTGTTGAAGCCCTATGTTCCATTCAGAGTTTCAAGGTTACTGACTATGCTTCAAAAACAATATATTTTATAGCTTGTTACAGGAAATACTTTAGAGGATATCAACGCTCTTGCACAACCTTGGAGTTACAGTTGTAAGGGTTTACTTGCCCCTTGTTATACGTTTTTACACAGCTACTGTATAAAAATTGTGGTTTATAATTTTTCCCAGGTTTGTAATTTACACAAAAAGGCAAGTAAGTTAATGATATGCATATATATATATATATATATATATCAATAACAATAAAAGTTATCTACTTTACACTGTAATGCATGCGTAAAAAGGACCAGTGGCTGGAAAAACCAATACGTGGTCACAACTCCCATGCGAAAAAAAAAACACCACCAAAAAAAGGGGGATCACGAACACTTTTGTAATATTTATCATTATATTACATAAGATGGGATCAATCATAAAGCGAGATTCTTATGTAAATGGGGCCTAGCATAGCCTGGTGGTTAGGGCATTCGTCTCGTAATCTGCAGGTTGCGGGCATGAATCCCCGTTACCGAACATGCTCCACCTTTCAGCAGTGGGGACGTTATAATATGACGGTGAACTCCTCCATTCGTTGGTAAAAGAGTAGTCCAAAATTTGTCGGTGTGAGGTGTTGACTAGCTGCCCTTCCTCTAGTCTATAAATGCTCTCGAACAGCTTTGCGCGAAATTCAAATAAGCAAACTTATGTAGATAAAAAGGTATATACAGAATATATATAGAATTACTGTTTAATTAATAAAAAAACAGTACGTTTATCGATTTTTAAGTTTATTTAAGTAATGTATATTAATAGTTTGTTTATTTATACGTTGATTACGACAGAAAATATATTCGTGTTAGTTTTTTCATCAGCTTAGACCACTTAAACGAAAACACCAATTTATATTTCTGCTCGTTATAACTTACCTATTTCGACAAATTTAGACTTACTTCTCAAATCCAAATTTGTTTCAGAAGATGATGAATGGCTTCTACTACTCACATATCGTCCATATTTTCAAACGAAGTACTACTTCTAACTCGTCAATGGATTTATAATCAAATGACCACATGAAACCAAAACTTAAACCTACCAGGTGATTCAACAGTGTCTGCTAATCCATGGCTGCACATGACCTTGACACAACAGGAGTCATCTGGTGAGGGGACCAGGGAACATGATGAATTATTATTCTTAGCTTCATCTATTGATATGAAAGGTGCACCACACCTGTCCTGACAGTCGTCTGTATTGTTTCCTTTACAGAAACAACGTTGTTCACAACCTTTGAAATACTCTTGTCCTACCTTGACGGTTTGATTATTTTTCACACAGCCATCTAAAATTTCAGGAAACAGTGTTCTTTGTTACTTTTTTATTTTTTAACACAGTTCTCTACTAACGCCATGCGATCCAACAGAAACGAACGCTAATGATGTAAACTGAAATGGCCAAAACAATTTACTTTAATTAATATTTCTGAAACTTACAGCTGCTACCATTAAATTTTACCCATTAATTAAGTATTCATCTGCTACAATTCATAAGTTCTCTTTAAATTGTTAGT
This sequence comes from Limulus polyphemus, assembly GCF_000517525.1. NCBI lineage: Eukaryota > Metazoa > Arthropoda > Merostomata > Xiphosura > Limulidae > Limulus > Limulus polyphemus. The sequence continues at coordinate 200,349 of NW_013666789.1, forward strand.
TAACACAGGTTTACTTAGCAAGCATCACAAAATACTACTAACTGGGTATTTATTTAGGATTACAAGTGATTCAGATCCAAGGTTGAACATGGAGACGTGTTACAAATGTATCATATATATTAAAACAACTAACTAACCAACAACTTTCAAGAAGATGTAAAAATCATTACGTATTTTGATTTATCATATTTTTTTCTCAATGAATCTTATAAGTCTTGATAAAAATGTTTCAAATATTAGTATTTCTCACAAAAAGTTAAAAACACAAAAGCTTTAGTAACAGTTTTCACCTCCCACAGAACTTCAGTAAAACTTATATTGTATTTCCAGAGGCTGGATAGTACATTCTGTAAATGTTTGAGCATTCGGTCACATGCGTCTGGAAACCTGAATCTTTTCAGTTCATAGTTTTTCGTGTAAAAAAAATAAAATTTTCATAGTTCCATTCTTCTACTACGAATCCCAAGTCAGAATATAATTAGCTTATAAATAAAAACTGTTTAAAAGTAAAGTTCCAGTTTTTTACACACAGGCAAGATGTAAGATATTTTTTAAGATCTTGTTTCATTAATGAAACAAGTACGGCAAGTAATTTTCAAGTTACATTTATTGTAATGGTCAAACTTTAATTAAAATTTATGTTTAATTAATATAGAAATAAACAAAAAATTAATGTCGCATAACACCTCCACCACCCTAATTCGAAAATGTATATTTGTTTATTTTTGTTGATAACAAGCTCTTACAATTAAAAAAATAATAATTTATAGAATATCTCTTCAGATAAACAGATGAACACATGAATGAACAAAAAAAATTACTGACCTTCAGTAAATACAGTAACGACTTCGGAGGAAGTACCTATCTTTTCGTCCTCCCACACGGATACTCGAGCTTGATAGGCCGTGAGAGGGCGTAGTCGAGAAATTGACAGCAGAGGGAAATTGGTGCCCTACACAACGAAGTAACAGACCATTTTACTAGATAGAAATAATAACTCAAGGTTGAAACCATTCGCACTTCGTTAATTGCTTTGTTAAATACAAACTAGAAAATGATAAAGGTTAGAGACTGTGAAAAAACAAACAGTTGTCTAGGTGCTATTGTATACATGTGCATCCGTAAACCATCTAACCTTTATTATATTATCAATTAACGGCCTTCATAATAAGCTCGCCCTTGGAAGAAAAAAACTACTCTTTCTGGGTGGAGACTAGAAGTCCTAACTAGTTCACTTGCCACTCCTTACAGTCTACCCACGTGCAGTTATCATCATGTAAAGTAGAATTGTAACTGTTTAAATGTATCTTTACTAGGTACATGTAAAACTGTAATCCTACCTCTACCTTATATAATGAGGGCAAAATAAAATTTCAAGCTAAAATAAATTAATATCTTTTACAGGTTTCCTACGGGTTAACGGGTTAATTTGATGTCAAGAAATTATAATAAATCTTAGTCGTATTTTTGTAAGATTAGTGTTTTTTTACCCATTTCTTATTTCATCCTCCAGTAAGTTGAAAGAACATCACAAGAATGCGCATATTAGCTTAAACAAAATGTTTATATATATATATATTTATATAATGTGTACCAAATGGTAGTTTTCATGAAAACGTTTGGTCCAGTAAAAACGTACTTTACTTAAAAATAGACCCCCCAGTGACACAGCGGTATGTCTGCGAACTTACAACGCTAGAATTCGGGTTTCGATACCCGTGGTGGGCAGAGCACAGATAGCTCATTGTGTAGCTTTGTGCTTAATTCCAAACAAACAAACTAAAAATATACATTACAAATAAACTCAAGCGTTATTTTATTTATATCACCCTGGGACCATTTCCTAATACAAATAAACATCCCTAACAATTTCAAATTTGCTTTATTTATTTCAGCCTGGGAACTTAGTAAAAACAGGTATTCCTGACAAACAAAATCCTATCCAAATCAAGTGTTGTTTTAACTCACTTCAGCCTGAGATCTTTCCTTAGTAGAAACAAGTATTCCTCCTATCTCTATCAAAATCAAGATATTTTAAAAATAAAAACAGACATCCTTGACAAACCCAAGTGTTGTTTTATTTCCTTCAGTCTGGAACATCTTCCTAATAAAAACAGACATTCCAAATAAACCCAAGTATATGCTTTTATTCCCCTCAGCCTGGGATATTTTCCTAATAAAAACAGACATTCCAAATAAACCCAAGTATATGGTTTTATTCCCTTTAACTTGGGACATTTGCCTAATAAAAACAGACATTCCAAATAGAGTAAAGTGTTGTTTTATTTTCTTCAGCCTGGAAGAACATCTTCCTAATAAAAACAGACATTCCAAATAAATCCATGTATATGCTTTTATTCCCTTTAGCCTGGGATATTTTCCTAATAAAAACAGACATTCCAAATAGATTCAGTGTTGTTTTATTCTCTTCAGCCTGCGATCATTTTCTAATAAAAATGACATGACTACTTAAGTTTTCAATCCTTTGAAGGTTATTTCACAAGTCTATTTTTGTGATACTATCACAAACCTTATAAAATGCTTTATCACAGTAAATTGCACATATACTTTGCAGGCTGAGAAATTTTACACCACTAGATTTTTTTCGCCAAAAGAATTATACAGTAGCTTTCTGTTTTTTTACATCTAGTTATTCCAGCTAACTTGGAGATATCTGATATATATATTGAGATTTCGACCGAAAATATTGTTACCAGCGAGGATACTGAAATTGATGAAACAATGCATTCCAATCTTTATAAGTAGAGCGTAAGAAAGTTATATTTAATTAGTTATCTGATTACATTACTGCTGTAGGATACAGTAACTAAAGATTAGTTTAAACCACTGTTATAGGATACAGTAGCTAACGGTTAGTTTAAAAGTTATTTGTGTGCACTTTTGCGGACAAATTCGAAATGAGCATGTTAATAATAAGGCATATAAACAAACGTTGTTTCTCTTGCGTTTTCATCGCATGCTTGTATTTCGTTAGGCCTGTTATACATATTTGAATTACATGCTGTAAGCCAGTTGTATAGCCTATATTAATGTTAGTATTGCTAATTTAGTACCAAACCCATCTTTTACGGTAATTATTGGTTTGTCTGGAAACTACATGGCACATCCTTTTAAATAGTACAGCTACATACAGGGTTGAAAACTTTAGATACTTTATGAATGTTGCTATAAAAACAAATTCTAAAGCTTTCATTTGTCCCACATAGCCTTAGAATAGATACTTCAACCAACTTATCACTCTGTACCTGAATTTGTATCCACTCTCCTGGTTTTCCGTCCTCCCCTTCCTTGGTTCTGTATTCCACAATATAACCAGCCTGGTAGTTAGGAAGTTTGAAGTCATCCCAAGCAAGGGTTAACCAGATATAAACATAATCTGTAGAATTGAGATTCTAATTAGATCGCGTAAAACCATCTAAACAGAATTTATGAAATTTAGATATTGATTTCATTACGAGTTCTAAAAATTGGATAGGATTTGTTGAATTGAAACTTTAGTTTCATTTTTTAGCAAGTTTCTGAATAAAATCAGTAGAACTGACAGTCTGATTCCATCACGTGACCACATATTTACATGTTGTATAGAACTCATATTTTGATACCGTCACGTGACCACATATTTACATGATGTGTAGAATTGAGATATTATTTTTAATTAGATCGCATGACTACCATCTAAACAGAATATGCAAAATCGAGACAATTTTAATATGAGGCCGAAAACTTAATTGATATAAAGTGTAAACTTTTATTCATTTCTTGACAAACATCTGAATAAAATCAATATAATTTACAGTATGATTCCATCACGTGACCAAATATTTATATAGAATTTGTGATATTGAAACTTTAATTCTATGATGTGATAACCAACATTAGTTTTTGGTTTACTTTCAGAACTCCCTTACTACTTTACTCTTAAAGTGGAAAGAAAATTAATACTTGGAGCTGTATTCACTACCCTAGAAATGTTCCATGCGTTAATGAGTTGTTAGCTAAGTGGAAATACAACCTAAGTTATCATAATTATATATATGTGTTATGGTAAAGGTATGAGATTTCCTTTTCATAGTGCTTTCTCTAAACCTTTAGATCCACCAGTAGATAATGTTCCCAAAGTTCTGGTAACGCACCGTACTCCATCGTCATCACGGCGATGGATTTAAAATCTTAGTTATAGAACGTCTATATAAATGTTGGTCACGTAATAAAACTAAAGACTAATTTCTATAAGTTTTCCTCCGATGGGTATCACGAGATAATGTTTGTCTTGATTCTACGAATTTTATCCTAATGATTGTCAAGACATGATGCAAGTATCTACTGCACCTAGATTTTTTTACAGAAAAATACGATTACACGATGCAATTTAGTTCTCAACGCTCCAAGTTTTGAATTACCTAAATATTTAAGGTTTAATTTTATAAATCCATCTTCTACACAAACGCTAGTCGCATGATGCTTGGACCATTTAAAATTCTAGATTAATTCACGTTAAGTGTTTGTTTCTCTGCGAACCTCTCCTACAGTTTTGGAGCTAGCAGGACCAAACCAGGCAGACATACTTGCGATAGCTTGGGGGTCTTCTGATCTATATGGCATAGCCCCCTACGAAAGGAATACTTTCATATATTATTTCACATTAATTAGTGCATTTTTTCTCCTTCAAAAGTTTTGGAGTTGGCAAAATCAGCCATGAGAGGCAGACTCGGATAATCTAAAGTCGAGGAGATAGTCCATACATATATACAAAATGCATTGTATAAATACAATATACACTTTACAATAACAACTGTCAACTACCCCATTTTGTTGTAAAAAAATGTAAACAAAGAACAAAGAAACAAGAAATCTTAAAAAGAGTTTCTGGTTTGTTTTAGTTGTCACTAGATGGCTCTACTAATTTCACAATCTCGCTTTGTAAAGTTACTAAAAAGCTATTCGTATTCGAATAGGAACGTTACTAGGTTACAGGACAAACTTCTTTGGTTGTCCTAGTAACACTAAAGTGGTTCGTGGCTTTACATCTGTGATTCTTTATTGCAAAAGGTCGTCCCCGTTCGGGTCTTCCTCAAAAGACTACCCTTTAATCCGTGTACATGGTTTACTGCATAATATATTCTGCGTGTTTGTATATGTCTAATCTCAAATTACGTAATGTGTGTTCTAATATCTTAAGGTAATGGCATAACTATTCAATTGACTATGCACGGAAAGAAATAGGTTACATCGTGATGAAAATAATAAACATAACAAAAGCATTCAAAACAGTGCAATGGACAGATAGACACAAGAAAATCGGTAATATAATATTATTTCAATTGCGTTTTTGCAGCAAGGGGCCGAGAACCCGGAACCCTCAGATTCTCCCAGTCATAACACACTGACCATGACGCCCGATCCAGATTGCGAGTGAATAACTACATAAACCTCAATATAAATTTTGTAAATGTTTTTGTGCTTTTCAAGTATGATTTGTACTTTTGTTATTTCCGACAAAACTCTGTTTCTTTACGAAGCTCGACAAATAAAAAGTGATTTGGTATGGACATAATACTTAACCAAATTTTAGAAATAATTCTTCCCAAGTTTTGTTTGAGATCGAGAGTTAAAAAAAGAAAAAAGAAAATTATCCAGTAAATTTATTAACAAAATTAATAGTGTCACGAGAGATCCTTTAATATTTCAAGGCATTATCAACGCTTCATTTTTGTCGTAAGTTCTAAAACTAAATTTAGAATAATAAGCCATATTTTAGGAGAGATCCTTTTAATTTCACTAGTCTTCTGTTTAGTTACTACTTCAGCTGTAAGTTTGAGGAGGTGTTATTACATCCTGATTCGATCACCACGGTGGGCAAAGTGCAGATAGCCTATTGTGTAGCTATGTGCTCAACAATCAAATTCTATATACCATTACAAAAGAAAATACCATTAACGGACAGTACCCAACTGATGATTCAATTACACTTTCATCATTATAGGTTTTATTTTTCTGGTATACCTATTGATAACATTAAATATTTTAGCGAGTTTGTTATATCAGATTGTCTTCATTGACATACGTATCTCTATGTGTGTTATTTAACATCATTATATTTCTGGTCTTCATAAGTAGCTCACTCTCCATCAGAGATTTTTAATAATTATTTTAATTCCGAACTGTTTTTACCGACGATTTATCCTTGTCTTCTACTTTTTTGTTAATTATCCCTGTTTTCTCCTTACTTGTGATTTAAGTTATCCTTGTTTTCTCTACTTGTTATTTGAATTATTTTTGTTCTTTCTTACTCATTATTTAAATTAGCCTTACGCAACTGAAATTAACACAAACAAAAATTATCTTGTACCAGATGTGCTAATATAAACGTCAAATACGTTGTTTAAAATCTCGTAAACTGTGTAAACAGTTTTAAGAATGTATTTTTGTAACTTTTTGTTCAAGAAGGCAATTTTGAAAGAAAAAAACATTTATGATTATAAAGAAAACCTTACATATAAAATCCGTATATCTTAAACCTACTTCTTCGTGGAGCTTAGTTTCATCAGAAGCACATTGAGAAAGATCAATTTTATTCATGTGATTCAGACATGCTTCAGTGTGTTTCAAATATGGTCAAAAACGTTCAAGTTTTACTTCTGTCATTCTCGATAAGCTTATTAAACAAGCATATCCATCGAAGAATTTACTGTAAGCATAATCTCTTCTGGATATGTTAATTGAATCTCACAATATCCTGCATACTGGCATGCATTTTACAGAAATAACTAGCCTCGTGTGAATAACAGAGAGTGAGAAATGAAAGCAGTGTTAGTATACGAGAAAAGCGATTTAGATAAACAGTATAATATAGTTTTGTAACAATTTGTACCATGTTGAAACTTACCAGATTATAACTCATGGATCTATGTTCTTTCGGTGAAGTTTAGTTCCTCTAGAACAAGTAGTTTTTTTTGGTGTAATTATTTTTAATATGGGAGTTTCCTTACAGTAACACTGTACATCTTAATTATGTTTGTCATGAAGCACATTTTTTTCTTTTTTCCTTTTCATTTGGTATAATTTCCTAAATAGCATGTTTTTTCTTTTCCTTTCGTTTGGTATAATTTACTAAAAGTGTTTATCAGCAAATTGTGAAATACAATATTGTATCTCTTAATCTGCACAGTTTATTAATTGGTGTTTAATTTAGTCCTGGAAACTTAGATATTATTTAAACCAAACATAAACAAGCTAAGGGTGGTTGCTTTGGTCCAAAGTCTTCACCTTATATTGGAATGTAAGAATTTGATCTTAAGAGATCACCTACAACTCAGTGTCATATATTATAAACAAATAGACATAGAAACATGAAATTATATATACATACATACGTAGGCAATTTACACTATTTTTTTATGTACTAGCGGTTAGATAAGAGAGAGAAGATGCGTATATCCATACTACAGCGTTATTAGCATTTCTATATATACAAGTAATAACTGTATCAGGCAGGCGGTAGCACTGCATATGTATGTATGGCTCGGATTGATCATCGAATGGTATTTAATATTCCTCAATAGTCATCAGTAAATTACAATACTGTACACTGTTTCCTTTATAACTAATATCTTATAATAGACTGAGTCACAAGT
>NW_013666789.1:209003-259210 GCF_000517525.1 Limulus polyphemus
TTACCTTTCGTTTGGTTATAATTTACTAAAAGTGTTTATCTAAGACAAATTGTCGAAATACAATATTGCATCTCTTAATCTGCACAGTTTATTAATTGGTGTTTAATTTAGTCCTGGAAACTTAGATATTATTTAAACCAAACATAAACAAGTTAAGGGTGGTTGCTTTGGTCCAAAGTCTTCACCTTATATTTGAATGTAAGAATTTGATATACGTGTTAAACAAATTAAGAGATCACTTACAACTCAGTGTCATATATTATAAACAAATAGACATAGAAATATGAAATTATATATACATACATACGTAGGCAGTTTACACTATTTTTTATGTACTAGCGGTTAGATAAGAGAGAGAAGATGCGTATATTCCTACTACAGCGTTATTAGCATTTCTATATATACAAGTAATAACTGTATCAGGCAGGCGGTAGCACTGCATATGTATGTATGGCTCGATTGTTCATCGAAATGGTATTTTAAATATTTCCTCAATAGGTCATCAGAACTTTACAATACTGTACACTGTTTCCTTTTATAGCAATATCTTTATAATGACTGAGTCACAAGTTCTGGGAATGTCTGTAAATATCATAGCAAAAATTTTGGATTTATTGTTCTTCTTTCTTCTACTTCTTTTTTATTACGTTATAACTCAAAAACCAAAAAAAAAATAATGGTGTCAACTACTTTTACCGAGGTGACACAGTTTCAAACGGAGTATCTGCTTTTATAGGTATTATCATTAACTAGTATTAATTAAAGAAATCTTAATTCTAATATAAACGATGTTATCATCACTCCCTTGAAGTAATCTCTCTTATAGAAAACTTGTGTTCCTTTAAAAAAGCTTAAGTATAGGGTGAAACAGGAATTACCAGCCAATAAGAGATAAACATTGGAACCTCATTGTATTTAAAACTTGGTTATAAATATAACCTTCCTATGTCTATTGAAACACTGCACTAAAAAAAGGAAACATGTAAAGAAAAACTTTTCAAAAAATGAAGTAAATGTAGGGATGGCTAACATCTTTCCTTCAAAAAACAATGCAAACAAAATAATAAATATTAATATATAGTATACTTACATAACTATCTAATCACAATTGAGTCTAATGTATTCTATTTTTGTCTGTTAACATTCTACTACGCTATGTACCTGTGCTATTATGTAGGGATGATGCAAATACCATCCCAACTATCTTGTTTGCATTCTTTTTGAAGGATTGATATTAGCCATCCCTACATTTACTTCCTTTTTTGAAAAGTTTTTTCTTCACTTGTTTGTTTTGTGCCTGACAGTCAGCTGCACTGACAAATGTACATATAGATAGAGGACAAACCTTTTGTCTTCAGTACAACTATTTCATGTTTATTTCCAACTGATACTTGTATAAAGTACTCCGTACGGGGAGTCAACCCTCGAATCTGAGCCCACGAGTCTTGGGTCTATGAGTAAAATAACAGATTTAAAATAGTAACACTAAATGCTTGTGTACATGTGAATAAGATTCAAAATATTCATAACAATCTACATATCTGTTTAGAGTAGAAACATACTTTTTACCAACTGCTTAAAATTGAATATGTTATCTTAATCTCTGATGTTTTTCGTAAGTTATAATTCATTTTAATTATATATTCGTATTCTAATCTTCTGTCACTTACTGATAATTCTTACCAGTATTTTTGGTTTTTGTTCTTCTTGAATGAGTTACGGTCGTTTGTATATTTGCTTGAAAGATAGGGTAAAGATGACTTATAGTGTAGCTATTTTTGTTGAATTTACTATTTTTATATGGATTTACCTCCACCGACATCCAGTTTGTAGCACCGATCCTTTCGTAACTCGTAGCGTACGTCACTGTTGCATTAGCAAACTCCGGCTTCCATTGGATAGTTATCGAGTCGGAGGTCACTTCTTGCGTTTGAATAAAAATATGTCCTGGGAAGAGAGGAACAAATTATATATTTAGCGTGAATTTCAACTTAGATCTGTAGGAAAGTGCCATTTTACTAAATCTGTTTGTAATGCTTTAAGAAAGGCCGTGAATAAACATATAAATATATAAACCAAAAAAGGAACCTTTGACTAAAGCTTTAACACCATCTTTTCATTATTATAAGATTTAGCTAAAAACATAAACTATTCTTGGCGTATACTTTACGTAAACAGAAAATAACTAAAAAACTGCATGGAATTACTACCAAAATTTCCTCGAAAATTCAAGCTCAAAGCTTATCTCGATCTTTATGTTTACTTTCTGTAATTTTCACCCAGAATTTGTTTGATTCTTTTAGTGTAAAGCCACTAGTAGTTGCGCTCTATCAATGACGGGTAATTAAACCCCGGATTCTGGCGATTAAGTCCGTAAACTTACCGATATCCTTCCGAAAGACTTTCAACTGCTATAAAATGTTCTCTTATCATTGCGTAAGTAAAACTTATTAGACAGCTAAAGGTTATAAACTCGACGCTGATTAACGATTAGACACTTTAAACACCATACTGACTAACGGCTAGAGATTACGAAATCCAAACTGACTAATATTTCGACACTCTAAACACCACATTGATTGACAGCTAGAACTTAAGAACTCCACACTGACTAATATTTAGACACTAAGCACCACAATGACTGACAGCTAGAGGTTGCAAGCTCCACAATGACTAATTTTAGACACCTAAACACCACATTGATTGACAGCTAGAACTTAAGAACTCCACATTGACTAATATTTAGACACTAAGCACCACAATGACTGACAGCTAGAGGTTGCAAGCTCCACAATGACTAATTTTAGACACCTAAACACCACATTAACTGAAAAATAAAGGATACGAACTTGCTAAATTGCTTCTATATATTCTATGATCGAGCATTAATACCGCTGATTTCCTTAACAAGTAAAACCTCAAATTTATGAACTCTTAATTCATTCAAAACCATGTCTATAAATGTTAGATCGATTGACTATAAAGACTGTGAATATTGCACAACGAATGTTTTGATCTCTACACTAATAAGCTAGTAGGCCTTGAAATCCATACTAATTAGCCGTCAGTGTTTATTATGAGCTTCAACTGTTGGATCACTAGTAGCTATGGACTTCACACCGATGTTTCGAACACCATATTAGTTGGCCACCAGAGGCTACGACCTTTCCATTGAATGGCCGCCAGATAATTTGCATTGTAACCTATGATTAACTGCTAGACGCTATTAGCTTCAAATTCGGAGTATTTCAAGAGAATATTTTTGAACCAAGTAACTATACTAAGAATAATTAATAACTTCATCCACTCGCTACTTTCAAAAATTAAGTAAATAGCAACTGTAAAACATCTTTACTTGTGAAACGACTAAATAAATTGTCATTTAGAGAGAGAGAGAGAGTGCATATTGAAGTGTTATGGTGAGTTTTTAAGATCGAAAACTATATACATTGCTTGTTTTCAATCACATAGGAAAAAGGTACACGTCTCTTCTTCTTTTAACTTTTTTGTTTCTTTTGATATGGTTTATATAAGCAGGAGTCAGTCCATCCAAACGCAGAGTAGAAATGATTATAAAAAATACAACACTTGATTAGAAAATTAGCCTTCAAGTTCTTGTCAGAGTTATTTAACGACCCTGGGGATGGATCGTGGAAAGATTCTGTGAATAGTTCAAAGTTAAAGGGCGCGTGTTAAGATATCTAACCATAAAACAGTTATACAGAGAAACCTTTATTTATAAGTTCCAAATGCATATTGTCTTAAGATACTGATATATTGTTCTGAAGGGGTTAAAATTATGGTCTTTATCAAAAGTAACAATTAATGAAAACATTCTATACATTGAAATAAACATGTCCACTTAAAACTAAAATTTATCTTGAATATATACACCAGGGCACGTATTACAAGATAATCGAACCATATAAGACAAGACCTAGTCCCAGCCCCACCCAAAACAAATGTTCTCCTATAACTACTCATACAGTAAAAATATTTCGTGCCCTGGAGGGAGGAATTGAAAGTTTGATATAAAAAAAACTGATTGCCTGAACAAGATGAAACTAGATAACCTCATTTTCGCTTTAGTAAGAAAATAGGTTGAATGGAGGTGTTTCAAGCCTACACTTTATCAATAACCTCTACACTCTGCTTTTTATCTTCGTCATTACCTTATTGACTCGTTTGTGTACAGATACGATCATAAGTTAAATATATCTTAGAAGTAGTATATGATCAATCTGTACAATAATTGTAACAGCCTCTAAACAAGTTTGTAACTATAAACTGATGAAACAAACGAGTGTTCTGCTGTTTGGTTCAACATAGAACCGTCGATATTAAAAAGCAATGGTTATATATCATTATGAAATTATGCATGATAGGAATTTTTTAATGGTTAAAGTCATTTTTGAGATTACGAGATTCGTATACATCTACGGATGTATTTTATAATAACTGATTTCATACACTTTTGGTACATAAAAAACGTTTTATCTATAACGTGAATACAATATAACATACTTTATTAGTACAGTACTATAAAATGTCTCCATTATCAAGCTTATTTAATTAAGCTACGTAATGTTTGTCTCTAAGGCTGCTAAAGTTAGATATTATCAGATACTGTTTGTCATCAAACATTCCTGACATAATAACGTATTTACTGTCTATCATTAAGCCTGCTTAAATGATGTAGTAATATCACTAAAGCTGCTAAAGTTATATAGTAATATCAGGTACTGTTATCATGCCTAATTGTATTATTTAATGAATCGTATATAGCTTCCATCATCAAAACTGACCGAGTTCTGTACTATCTGATGTATTGTATCTATCGTTAGACTTGGCTGTAATATATAACATCAGTTATTGTCTTCATCTTCAAAACCTAATCGAGTTACATATCTCGAGGAGTGCTCATATTAAGAAACTGAAACAGAATTCATCATCAAATCTGAATGAGTTATATGTTATACTTGATATGTTTTAATCATAAAGTGTAACTGTATGAATTATAGGGCAATGTTTATATCACGATCTTCATTGAGTTACGCAAAGAAACACATATTACTTCATAATAAACTGTAACTGTTTTATATGAATTATCGGACCGTGTCTTTATCATGATCTGGATTGAGTTGTGTAAAGAAACATGCAGTATCTTCATCATAAAGTGTAACTGTATTATATGAATTATCAGACAGTGTCTTTACCAAGTTGTGCTGGGATACAACTGGTTTTTCAAACAAGAATCTTTTACAATAAATCTAGCGCGCATTTGAAGCACGTTAATGATTTGGAAGATCAAGAGGAACCAGGAAAGAAAAATTCTCTCGCGATGTCATGAGAAAAAAGGGCGAAAATACGTTTATTCACCTGGTATTTAATACATTCGAGTTCATAGCAAAACATGATAAGACATGCAATGATATGAATGGTTTGGTAGGATATGCTAAGAAGTTAGTAAAGTTTCTTTGTTGTTGTTAAACGCAAAGTTACACAACGGGCTATATATGCTTTACAAAGCGAGTATCAGAATATGATTTATAATGCTATAAGCTCTAAGACTTAGTGCTGAGCATCTTAAGGATAAATGAAAAATATAAAGTATATTTTTTTAAGGACGTATTGGTCAACATCTCAGTAAATATACAGTCATGAGTTAAGAAATGTTTAAAATAACTTATAAGATGCATTATAAAATGTATTTATTTTAAAAGCACTTAATTAAGATATAACAAATGATTTCTTGACATAAAAAAATCATTCACCGCCAAAAAGACAGAAAAATCACAAGAAACCTGGTAACCCTAGCTGGTTCGGAAAGTAGACATGCAGGGGTTACTGGGTTATCGGGTTTGTTCTCGTTTCATGTTAACATAAGAGTATTGGTTGAACAAGTGCCTCTTCTTTTTTTGTTGTTGTTGATTCTTCGGTACTGAAGACAAAACAGCTTTCTTAGAATGTTACATCTATGAATCAGAGAGTTAATGGTTTGCGACCTGTTGCCACACACACACACACACACACATATACACAAAATCATTCTTCGCACTTTGTTGTTGTGGACGCGCTAGAAAAGTGTCAAATCCCTTTATGCAGTTAGATTGTGAGTTCTGTTGATTAGCTTCCTTCCCTCTAGTCAGTCTATCAGTTGAAAATTAGGGATAATTATGCACATATAGCTCTTTGTATAGTCTTGAATGAAAAGTTTCCATCAAAATCCTCATTGTGTGTAAATGTTCCATATTTTGTTGGGCTCCAAGACTTCCTAAAATGTCACTATAAATAAAATTCGCCTATCAAGGAACTTCGCATATTTTTTGAGAAAACTATTAAGTGTAATTCACGATGTTAGAGAAACACGTAGGTTTAAAACATAAATAAAAAAAAACTATAACCCGAATACTTTCGAAAGGTAGAGCTTTATGCCTCAGGGAAATTTCGAATAACTAAATTAAGTGTAAGAAAAGGTGGCGTGACGTCATGACTATGCAAAGTAGACTACCATAACAACCCAGTAGTGTGTCGAATAGCTTTCAAAGGAACGTTGCAGGTGCGACTCTTCTCCGCTGTACAATACGACAGGAATAAATTTGGAAAGAGAATGCTAGATATAAAGACGTTTGAAAGATCTTGTTTAAGGAAATTTACTTACAAGGTAAAATATACAACGTATTGATAAATAAAAATGAAGATTTGATATGAGCATCTATTAGTAAAAAAGTTAAAAAACAAAAATGGAAAATTATCACAATTAAATAAGTAATAAGAAATATTATTGGCAAAAATAAAGAACATAAAACACACATAACAACGAAAAAATATGTGTATTGTTGAGACAGGGAAATAATTAAGGGTTGAAGATCACTGATTCTTTAAAGTGGTAATCCAATAGATTTCTTTAACTCCTTTAGCAGCTTTAGTTTTGAAACCGGTTTCAATACTTATGACAATCACATTGTAATAGAATGACCGGGCTGGTTGAAGTGTTGAGCAAGAAGGAGGGATTTTTTAGGTGTTAATAAACTGATTTAAGATTGTTGAAACGCACTGTAAGAGTCGTTTAGGTCTGATGTTTGAGTTTTTTACACTGTATGAGGTAAATGGAAGAGATATTGTGTGTTGTTCTATTGTATTTTTAAAGTATTTTTGGTTATGTTTGTGAGAAAGAAAAGAGTGTAGTTTTATGAACTCGTAGGTGATACAGCAAGTTTCATTACATGTATGACAACTATTCTGTGGTGGGGTGTAATTTCACTTTTGCATGAACAAGGATATCTTTAGAACTTCTGCTCTTCCGGAAACAACGGGAAAAAATATGTATCAGGCGATCATTCAGTTCTAGTAGATGGAAATGTTTTTTGTTTTTTTTTCAAAATATGAGAAACGTTTCTGAGTTCAAAATAAAACGTACTGATAAGAGAAATTATGTTTTATTACAATATATAATAGTTGTTTTTCGTTGAGTGTTATTAGCTGTCAATTTTGGTATTTTTATAACCTCTTAGTAATATAGTTTGTTTTAGATCCTCGGTCTGTTTTTATTTTCTTTTTTCGGAGTGATTAGCTGTATAGGTAATATTCCGTTTAGTGTGGGCGTAGTGGTAGGTTTTATAGTTAAGATATTCTGTTCTGTCAGTGTGTAAAATATAACTATTTATTCTTTGGTAGACCAGGCGTTATCTCCAAATGATGACAGAGAACAATATGTAGCTAGAGTGAAAGCTAGAGCTTCACAATTTTCTTGATCACCTCAGTGTGTGAAAAGTGCGCATACATTTAATAACTAGTAAATTCAGAAAAATTTTGCATATATATATATACATAGAAAACGCATGATATGCTTGCACACCACAATACTTTATTGTCATGCTTTACACTTCGCTAAAATTACCTACTTTTTAGCGTCTGTTACTTCAACATCAACGACAGCTATACGCCGATAATCGTTGTGTAGCTTTGC
Source organism: Limulus polyphemus (assembly GCF_000517525.1). Lineage (NCBI taxonomy): Eukaryota > Metazoa > Arthropoda > Merostomata > Xiphosura > Limulidae > Limulus > Limulus polyphemus. The sequence goes on from NW_013666789.1 coordinate 216,973, forward strand.
AAGAAATTCTGTTACCTCATTCAGTGTTGTATTTTTTCACTGTGAGGTCTGGTACGAAAATTCCTGTGCGTAATGATATTTTTAATTTGCGACCAAGATTATATAAGTTATTTCTTAAACCATACAAATCCATCTTTATTTTGGACACAGACTTAGACAAAGCTTTGAGAATAGTTTCAAAAATTACCACAGCAATAGGGTAACACGAAATTATAAAAGTATAGGTTATCATAGACCAACACCACGTTATTCCCCGTTTTGAGTTTCTTTTCTCTAATGAGTATTTTATACTATCGCTACAAGTAGACAGATGTGGTACACTGTACTTAACGCTGGTGGCGACAGACAATGGTATGAAAGTAGCTGTTAAGTTACATGGAATTTCTGCCTGTCGGTGGTCATTGACATATGGAGAAAGAAATGTCTTTTGAAAAAACTTTATATCCTTATAATGATAATGTTGCCATTTTACTAAGATTCTTGATAACACTACAATATTTATTTTAGATAATCGGACTTGAAGATCAATGAAAATAAAGTTAATGAACCAAGAGTCTGATAGTTACAGACACGACCAGGAGGTGACGCACCATTGACAAGCGATTTTTACACATTTTTGTATATGAAAAAATCAAAATATATCAAAACAGCTTTTCAGTGTTTTGATATACTTGTTAAAGTAACAGGGAGGGAGAAGTATTTTGAACAACAAATATTTTTTTCCTAGACCTTTGTTTGCTAAACTACTAAAGAACCGGATATTCTCATACATGCCTTACAATTATAGGCTTACGAGGCTGCTATACCGTGCACAAAACATGCATTCGTCTATGCTTTTATCCAGAATTTCTCCTTGTTTCCCTCTACACACATCCAGTCTCGTTATTTCTGTGTATCACTGGAAATGATTGTATATATTCCTATTTTGAAAGTAGTATTTTCTTTTTTTTGTAAACCTAGGATGAAAAATTTTTTCCGTGTTTTATAACTAAAATTATGTTTATATATTGATTCAGGGCCGGTGATTTCTTGTGAACATAAATAGTACCTCTTCGTGTGATGAGATATATTTTAATCTTCAAAAATATTGAAGGTTGGAAAATATATACATGTTAACTATTAGTCCTCTACTGGCAGAAAATGAGAACAGCTAATTAGATCATTAATGTTGTATTTTATCGAAAGTATCTTAAGTGTCAATTCTCTACTATTAGAGAATGAAACCAGAGATGCCTGCTAATTACATCTTTAAGGTTTCATCTTCTCGCTGTCTTCCTTCGTTTTGTTTTCAAGTTGCACAAGATTTCATAAATAACAAAGCAATATACCAATTATAAAATATCTCAGTTTTATGACGGAAAAAAAGAGGTCACGGAACAATGATTAGGAGTCTTTGCGTGACTGTCGTGATTAGCTAAGTTCCGTATGAACTTCGGAAGTTCTTTCAGCATCACCTTTTCTTTGGTCATCTGTACTGTAAAAAAACTTACATCTCCGAGCACCACTGAGTTAAGAGGTATCAGTAGCTGTGTTTGTCAGTCCCTTTTTTGTACCCCAGAAATGAATTTGAGGACTAAAAAGATTCTATCCTCGCAGCGGGCAAAGCGCAGATAGCCCGTTATGTACTTTTACGCTAAAACAAACAAACCTGGCCTTTTTAAAATTAAACACCGTGAATGTGCAAAATATCCATTCAGTTAAAATCTACATTAACCTCTTTGTTATCATTTAACCTTCCGGAATATTGGTAAAAACGTGTTAAATCTTTGGAAGGTGTTCTAGAATCTAGTGTAAATAATTTTAACGAGAATACTATATAAAAGAAAGAAAGAGTTAGAACGTACAAAATTAATCAGAAATGTGGTTATCTGCTGCCGTTTGTAATTATTAACTACTGATCAAAGGGAAGTCAGCTAGTCAACAGCACCTTACTATCCACGCTAAGGGATTGACCGACACTCTTACAACTCACTCATAGCTTAATGGGGGGGGGGGATATTTTATGGAATCGCACGGATTCAAACCTGGATCTTAAACTCCGAAAACCAGAGCTCTGCTATAAGTCCAACCCGTGCCCATCGAAAAAAGAAAGAGAGATATCAGATAACAGATCATAAATACATGAGCTTGGAAATACGTCCTAGATTTAAAGAGGAGTTCTAGGTGAAATGCACGCTGTATAATCTTACACTGATCAAAACAAACAAGTGTTCCCGCTTACATCATTCAATCAATCTGAAAACTGAGTAATTTATAGATTTTAACTATTGAAACAGTGTGACTATGCCCGTGTCCCGCTACACTGTACTATAAACCACTACATATACTTTTCTGTAAGCAAACGTAAATTAAGGACACAGCTTGTTTCGGTGTTTCCTTGTGTTTTGCTTGTTAGTTATATGCGGTTCACGTGTAAGGATATGAAACCCGAACCGGTTTGTTATCTCCAGTTCTTGTAGCCTTAAAGTTTAAAAAAAGGAAGCGAGTTCAGACGTCTTAGTTCAACCTTGAAGCTACTGGGGCTAAACCAGTTCACATATTTGAATAAATAGTCATGGAAACACGAGTTAATAATGTCAAGTTTTCAAACGTGTTAGCGGTAATGTTCTTGCATACTTGCTAACTGACCTCAAATTACTAGTATGATACATCAGTAATGGCGTAAAGTTAACTTATGTGTTCAAAGGTTTTTACAGTTTTGAACAATGAAGCGAAGATCTAGCTCAGTTATGTCTCATATGCTAAGTTATCTACATGATTCAAAGAACACATCTCATGTACAGTTTAAGTACAGGACCGAAATGCCATCTGCCTAAATAGACGATCCTAGCTAAACCACCATAGTTAAACAATTTATAAAAGAACTGCATTTAAACATTTTTAAATGAAATATGGACCCACACAACTGTTTTAAACAGTTCTAAAACAACAGCATGTGTCAGTACTGTATTTAAACAGTTTCTAAAACAACTTTAAGTGGTTGTACTATATTTAAGTAGTTTATAATACAGTGATATTATTCAATACTATAAATGAGTAACTTCTTAAAGGCTATTTTTGTCAAACTGAGTTGAAATACCTTCTCAAAGAACATCCATGTCATTGCTGTGTCAAAATAACTTCTCAAAGAACGTTTATGTCATCGCTGTGTCCAAATACCTTCTTAAAGAACGTCTATGACATTGCTGTGTTCAAATATTTTCTTAAAGAACATCTATCTCACTGCTGTGTTCAAATAACTTCTTAAAGAACGTTCATGTCACTGCTGCGTTCAACCCCTCGAGGTGGATTCCTTTACGTGGTGAGGTGACCTCCCAGAGAAGGTTCTATATTTTCAGTTTACCTCCTCTGGGATCTAACCATCCATCCATGTGTTTCCCGTGACTGATGACTCGAGAAAGGGAAGAGGGGATCCTGGTGGTCAGTTGTGAAGGTTTCAATCCCTCTTATTTTCGTTCTTGTCCTAAGTTGGTGGAGGAAAAAGAGGTACAATGCTTAAAACCAGTCAATAACATTTCTTATCCAGAGGCTCGGAAGTTGTTGACCCCTTCTCCATCTCGGACATATTCTACTGCTTTCCATTCCATTGCTACAGTGAGAGTGCAGACAGATCTTTCCGTGCCTTCTTCAGAATCTTTCTCACACCATGTGAAGAGACTTTTGCTCTCTGTGGATACAAGAGTTGAAAAGTTTACTTCTACTTCTGTCTCTGTCCCTGCCATGGCATACAGTGACTGCTCGTGTTCCTCTCCATCAACCCTGAGATGCAGAACCATTATTCGTTCACGCCCTCAGTTACTGGAATTTCCTTCTACTGACAGTGGTCTGCCCAATCGACCCAGGGCAGGTTCCATGGAGGTCGACTGACCTCATTATACTAAAGGGAAACATCTTGGACACAAACAGAAGGGTTTTTTGCCCAGTCCTCCTCCAACTAAATAACACTAGCTACTCTTATACAGTGGAACTGTCGAGGTTTTTGTTCTAATTTGGATGACATTAAGGCCTTGATTGAATCCTATCATCCCGTGTGTCTCTCCATACAGGAAATATTCCTTCAACCTGCAGTTACAGTCACCTTTCGACAGTTTTCTTTGTATAGGAATGACAGGTTGTGTGATGGATGAGTTCATGGAGGTGTGGCACCGCTGGTTGACCAGCACGTACCCATCTTGTCTGTGCCACTCGATGGGTCTGATGCCATCTCCATGGGTCGTACCATCACAATTTTTCTTTCTACCTGTCTCCTGGAAAGACTTACGATAAATCTGGCATTTATGCTATCGTAGAAGAGTTGTTGTCTCCCTTTTTCATCCTGGGATACCTTAATGGACACAATCCACTTTGGAGTGGTGCTGATATTGAAGGGTATATATTCTGTGGAATGTATGCTCTCAGATCACAACGTTTTTTTCTTCAATACTGGTTATTTTACCTATTTTCATACACTGGTCAGTGTTTTACTGCTATTGATCTATGTATCTGTTCCCCTTCACTTTTTGCTCGTTTTCATTGGAGGGTTGACAGTGACCCACGGAGCAGTGATTGCTTTCCCATCGTTTGAGGGTGATTGGCCATGGTCGATACCACCTGACCGACTCCCAAGGTTCCTTCTAATTATCGACCTAATGCTTTGACTAGCTGTCTCTTTAAGGTTTTGGACAGGATGGTTAATGCTCGTCGTTTTCCTTGAATCAAACAACCTCCTCTCACCCACCCAATGTGGTTTCCGTCGACTGCACTCCACTATGGACCATATGATTTAACTTGAAACCTCGATCAGGGAAGCCTTCCTCCATAGAGAACATCTTTTATCCATTTTCTTTGATCTTGAGAAGGCTTATGACACAACATAGAGGTACAGCATTTTGCAGGACCTTCACTCCTATGGGTTGCGTGGCCATTTACCAATTTCCAAGTCCGTGAAGATTCGACCCTTTCCAGTTCTTTTGCACAGGAACTTGGAATCCCTCAGGACTGTGTCTTGAGTGTCACGCTTTTCAGTGTTAAAAGGCCGGGCATGACCAGGTGGTTAGGGCACTCGACTTGCAATCTGTGGGTTGCGGGTTCGAATCCCCGTTACACCAAATATGCTCGCCCTTTCAGCCGTGGGGGCATATAAGTGATGGTCAATCCCACTATTCCTTGGTAAAAAAGTAGCCCAAGAGTTGGCGGTGGAGGGTAATGACTAGCTGCCTTCTCTCTAGTTTTACACTGATAAATTAGGGATGGCTAATGCAGATAGCCCTCGTGTAGCTTTGCGCGAAAACCACAACAACCAAACAAACAAACAGTGTTAAAATCAATACTATTAATCAACAATTTCCTCTTACTGTTGCGAACAGCTTGTACATCGACGACTTCCATATTTCTTGTTGGTCGTCAAGCATGAGGTTTATTGAGTGGCAGCTTCAGATTGCTGGGGTTTCCACTGAGCCCCAGGAACTTCCTCTTCACCGCCGCCGTTTGCAGCTTTCTGTGAAATATGCTATCATCCTTCGATCATTACCACTGCATCCCACCTGTGGTTGTGTCTTCCTTCCTTGGTGGTCTATGCTTATTTGGAAGAGATGGTCTGTTATTCATTCTTTCAGCCTTCATAACCAGGCACAGTTAGTTGAATTAGGTCTGTCATTGAATGCCATTGCTGAATTTGATGATCAGTCCATCCCACTATAACTCATTACCATCCCCACCTTTAACCTTTCTTTGAGTCATCTGAGGAAGATGGATACTCTCGATTAGAAGTACCGTCTTCTCTTTGCCAAACATCTTTTGAACCATTCTTCTGTTCCTGTTTTCATGGATGGTTCGAAGTCAGGTGACTCTGTGGGCTCTGCCGTGGTTTGTTGTGGCTCGGTTGTTGCCACAGGATCCCCCTACAGTTTCTGTGGTCACTGACGCGTTGTATGCCATTCCTTTAGTCTTGGATCACGTAGAAGCTAAGTAATACACTAATTGTACTATTTACACCGACTCTCTTAGCTCTCTACTGGCCCTGGATTCGCCTAATGTCAATTGTCGTAGCGATTCAGAAACAACTGGTCCACTTTACACTATCTTCCATCTCTATCCAGTTCTTCTGGATTCTTAGCCGTGTCGGTATTCGCGAGAACGAACATACTGATACCGTAGCTAAGTCTGTCTGCTCTAGTGCTGTCACAGCAGTGCCTATCCCGTATATGGACTATGGTAATGTGAGCAAATCCAGGCTTTGCACCAGTTGGCAGTAGGTGTGATTTGAATATATATCAGCAATATGTGTCAGCATATATATAATTTGGTTAACCAGATATTACTTCATATATCATAGACTCACTCAAACTTGATTACTTGGATACTTATTCATACATTGCATTACTCACCCAGATACAAGCTTTATTTATTACGTAACTCACTCAGGATCGAATATACAGACCTTGCTTTATGCATCACACCTCCAAGCTTGGTCAAAAGGTTAGCGTGCCAGTTAGCAAGTCGAAAGGTCCTAAGCACGAGCCACGATATTCTATTGAAAATGATCCACACTTTGAACTGTGTGGATATTAAGCTGTTATAGTCAATCCCACCCTTCGGTTAAATGTAATAATGTAGGCGGTGGGCGTTGTTGACTAATTGCCCTCACTCCGATTGAAATGTCACCGATTCTAAATTATGGATAACTGTGACTGAGCCTTAGAGGTATCTGAGCTGATCAATTACCTTTTGTGTCTAATACGAACCGTTCATACTGAAAATACCAAAATGATAAACAACATAATTCATTCAGGCATGATGATGAAGACATTGCATGTTTAATTCCATTCAATATAAAGACATAGTTCACTAGTTTATATAATAAAGTTACGCTTGATGATGAAGGTTCCACATGATTCATTAGATAACCCAATCAAGGATGATGTTTGTTCAACTTCGTGCAAAGATACTATAGGGCTAACTGAGCTAGTCGTCTTTAATTCTGATTGTTTGTTTGTTTGCTTGTTTTTGAACTTAAGCACAAAGCTACACAATGGGCTATCTGTGCTCTGCCCACCACGGGTATCGAAACCCGGATTATAGCGTTGTAAGTCCGCAGACATACCGCTGTGCTACTGGGGGGCTTTAATTCTGAAATTATAGGCTAGGGAAGGTAGCTAGATAATACCACCAACAACCAACTACTAGGTTACTCTAATCAAATAATATGATTTGACCGTTTCTCTTATAACGCACCCACGGTCCCGATGTTTTCGGCGGTAAGGAGGGCACGAACCCCGGATTCACAGTCCGACAAGATAATTACTATGGCGTACTCACCTCTAAGAACGTGATAAAAACTCTAGCCAATAATTTATATGAAATAGTTACGCATGATGATGAAGAAACTATGTAATATAATATAGGACGAATACCTTTCATAACACAGTCAGGCTAAACGGTAGAGAAACTTCCAGGTGTATATTATAAGTTAGTGAGTTACTTCGGGGGCTGATGATATGCAGTACCCGATATTACTATATCACTTAAGCAGGCTTAATGAAAGACAGTGCCTGATGTTACTAAATAAGCTTCGTGGTGATGACATTTTATAGTACAGTAGTAATACATTATGTTATCTTGCATTCATTTAATACTATAAAGGCTTGGATTGGTTTGATATTTCATTGGTGGTAGTGTCCAGGGTCACTGATGAAGAGTGGAATTCTTCGAAACTAGTATGGCTCACAGACACACACTCCAATGAAGGAATACACTATTCCAAGCTTTTACTTAATGTTAAACAAATGTTTAAACAACTCTGTTTATTCAATAGATGAAATCTGTTTTTTTAATGAAGCAAAAGTTCATGAATTAGGTTACCATATATGTTATTAGGTTACTGTCTTTTAGGAATGAATACCCGAGATAGAGGTACGTTGCTCTTTGTGTAATGACTGAGATTTGTTTTGTTAAAATATTTGTACTAGCTATAAAACTAGATGCATATGTATGTATAAGTAACTAAAACATGGCGATAAAACACTTTTGTTAACGAATATAAAAACTTGTAGAGTTTGTTTGTTTGTTATTAAGCACACAATAGGCTATCTGTGCTGTACCCACCACGAGTATTGAAACCCGCTTTTTAGAGTTATAAGCCCTAAGACTTACCGCTAGTCTACTAGGGGCGAACATGTAGCGAAAATCAGCATAGATCAGTAAAAAAACATCGAAGGTTAAATATATTTAGTCAAAATCAGTAAAATAGAGCAATATCCAAAATTAAGTATAATTAATAAAATCAGTAAATAGTAGCTTCAGGTCAGAGCAAGCTACCTACTTAGATTAAGTAAAAAACAACTTGATAATCATTATATATATATATATATATATACAACTAAATATACTGATCTTATATAATTAGAAATAAATATTCTGATTTAACTTTTCAAGACTATAATTCATTGCTTCATCAGTTGGGTTCCTTTGTTGTTAATATATTTAGTCATTATTAGTAAAAACAAGTAAATTAAAGGTTAAATATACTCTAGTCAACATTTGCTAGGGATTATATTCTATTTTGAGTGTATGTCAAACACCTACCACAATGGTATGTATAGATTGAACATTTTAAGAAGAAAAACACCTGGATAAGTCATTTTTACACTTTATTAAATTCGGTAACATTTAACTCGGATAACAGAGCCTGAGGAACTGATGCACCCTGTGGTACAGTGTTAACAAGAAAATTTTCAAAATCAACAGTCATTGAAAGAAGTGTCCAATTCACAGTCAAGATGATTTCAGTAGTCTGTTTGACCACCTCGAGCATTAATGATTGCTGCACAACGTCTGCGCATGCTCAGCTTAGCTAATCGTTATTGTGGAATCTGTTGGGCAGCTTTCAGGTTCTAGAGCATTCTTGGTGGAGCTTGACGAGCTTGTAGCCTCGTCTGTAGCTGCTCTCTGATGTGCTCTATTGAGATGAGGTCAGGAGACCTAGCTGGCCACTCCATCCTGGGAAGTCCTTCAACTTCCAGGAAAGCAGACACTGCTCTTGCAAGGTATGGACGCGCATTGTCATCCATAAGTAGGAAGTTTGGCCATGTTGTATCTGCATATGGACGAACAATGGGTGCAAGGATTTCATCTCTGTACCTTAGGCCAGTGAGACTTCAATTTCGGATTATTACAAGGTCGGTAAGACATGCAATTGAAATGCCTTCCCACACCATGATTGAGCCTCCTCCAAAGCAATCATGTTCGATGACATTCTGAGGCAAATTGTACTCACCAGAGGGCGTCTCCAAACTCTACTGCGTCTGTCGAGAAAGTCCACACAGTTCGTCAGTGAAGAGTACGGTCCTCCACTGTTGTGCAGTTCACCTCCTGTGTTCTCTAGCCCACTGTAGTCGTATCTACCTGTGCTGTCGGCTTAAAAGAACATGAACAGCAGGACGTCTAGCCATCGACTGAGCTCCGTGAAGGCGTCTGCGCACTGTCTGTGTAGACATTCGGACTGCTGTGGCATCTTGGAGTGAGTTATGGAGGTTAACAGCTGGAACAAAGCGATTCCTTCGAGCCTGGATGGTCAAGTAGCGGTCTTGACGTGGAATTGTTGTCTTCTCCTTCCACCACCATGTCTCCTATTGACTCTGTCAAACCATCTGAACCTGTTCCAGGCCCTGGACACCACAATTTGGGATGTGCCAAGAACAGCAGCACCCATGTGTTGAATCATGCCTCCCTGCAGCATCCTAACAGCGATGTTAAGTTCTGCAGGGGAAAGATTATGCCTTTGACCTAAACATGGCATCCCTGCACTGCATAATCTCAATCAGACCAATTTTAACATGCAGTGATCAGTGATCTTGAATTAAGGACCTTACAATTTCACTGTATGAACTTTTAATTTAGGGGTATCATCGGAAAACAAAGCCAGGATCCAATCAAAGTCACCCAGGCAGAAAGTTTACACTTGGCAGACAATGTTCAGATAATGGACTTCCAAGCTATGTCTCTTTTAGAACTGACCTTTATTAACAGTAGTGTACCTATTATGCAAAAACATGATCCCTAGCAAATTTGACTACCGTATTTAGTAAATAACATATTTATATATTTTACCGCAAAAATTCATCACAAGTAGTAGGAAGAAACAAAAACCAGGAAAATCGAAACGAATTACGTACAGAAGCTAATAAAGACAGACTTTTGAAACATGGGAAGCTAAAAACGTGTGTGTTTTGTGCAAAGTGTGAATTGAAAAGAGACTGTTAATCGAAGATTCTCTTGACTTTAAAAATTCATATTGTTTGTATTAAACTATAATTGTTTATTAATAATCAGAGAATGCTATAACAGGTTTAAAACATTTTGCTGATGTGTAGAATGAAATGAATATATTACACTGTGGTAATTTATTTCTTGTCGTCTACGGTTATATTTGTTATGGTGTTTTGTCTGATTGACGTTTTTCTTTCTAGTTAACGTCATTTTTATTATCCTTTAGTCGAATTTATATATATATATCAGTTCTTTTGTTAACTGAAGCTAATAAACGATGGAGGCTATATATGTTACTGTAGAAGTGTAGGTTTGAAACACCTACATTCAACCTCTTTTCTTACAAAAGGGTAATTGAGGTTATCTAGATTTAACTTATTCGAGCAGCCCCCCCCTAGTGGCACAGCGGTATGTTTGCGGACTTACAACTCTAGAATCCGGGTATCGATACCCGTGGTGGGCAGAGCACAGATAGCCTATTGTGTAGCTTTATGCTTAATTATTCGAGCAATCAGTTTTTTAGAATAAAACTCTCGGACCTTTACTAATTTTCAGAGCACCAAATATTTTAAATGTATAAGTAGGTCTATAGTGTATAAAACCTTTTAGTTTAATATTATTAATTTTGATAAAGACTAAAATTTTAACTCTCTCAGAGTAATATATAATATTTTAAGACGATGTATGGACAAATATTATAAACTTATACCTATTTTCTAGAATTTTGTTAGAATAGCAGCAACCATGTGGTAATGTTCTTTCGAGATGTTCTTCTCCAGCATCATTGCTGGGGGTGGAATTCTCTTAAACCGGTATAACTTAGTGACAAATGGTTAATCGAATGTTGTACTGGATTTAAAATATCTTTTTAGTATTTTAAATAGCTTGTGTGCCGAATAATGCTGAAAATTAATAACAAAAGTAAAAGACAACACTCAAAACAATAATACATATAATATTATATGAAGCCTAGTCTAGTTCTCTCGATAGGTAACTTTGTGAGGCTTAAACCCACCTCTACTTCCGTATTCGTTTGAGGCCTTTATTCGACCTTGTCTGAACTTTTTTACCACAGACTATACATTCCGGAGTCATACCCTCATGATGGCTGCAGTATACGATTTTATAGTCCAGCTCAGCGCTTTATGACCGTAACTCATTTCCACAGATTTTGGTACATCTCGAAGATATTCGAATTCGGTATATTAACCGATGTTTCCGGACATCTAATGTCCTCTTTAGAGACCTTCTTTCTCTCTCTTCCTGTTTACCACCCAAGGAAACTCTTACCGCCTGTAGAACATTTGACATGTTATGTCCTTGCCGCCAGATGATTCTGCTCATGAAGATGCTCCTATCAGATCCTACCAAACTATATCTGCTTGTCCTCCAGCCTCTTGGCTGGAATGGAATCACGTATTACTACTACCCTTTCGATTTACAGGGTTATTGATGGGTATCGAATCGAATAACGGATTAAGCTTATATGTATTTATATTAGTCTTTTCCCTTTGGTAAGTGAGCTAGCTAGTATCGTGCTGGTTTAGAATCAAACTGGTTTTATCTGGTAGAGTCCGTATGCCAAATGTACACATTATTTGCGATAATGAGATAAATCCAGTTTTCACTAGACGAATCAGCGTGTATGTAAGCGCTTTGCTGCTTCACTTATTTCAGTGGATTATTTTTCCTGATCATGTAAACTGCCTACTGTTTTTATTTACATGTTTAAGCGCATAACTATTTTAATGATGCAATTTGCCCACTGCTGACGAAAGGGACATTTCTAATGGGTAATCTACTTGCTGAAATAGTAAAAGGTGACATTTTTTTCTGCTTCTATGGTTTTACTTGGGGCAGATGTATATTATTGCTGATGCAAATTCACTCAAGTGTATCGAACTGTCATTTCTAATTAATTCACAAGTTATATTGTTCTTCAAAATACAGCAATGGAAATAATTATGGAATCACACAAGCATACACATACAAGAGTTACAAACAATTAGTAATGGTTAGTAGATAGTACAAAAATGATTATGGAGTCACACAAGCATACACATACAGGAGTTACAAACAATTAGTAATGGTTAGTAGATAGTACAAAATAATTATGGAGTCACACAATCATACACATACAGGAGTTACAAACAATTAGTAATGGTTAATAGATAGTATAAAAATTATTATAAAAATACCAGCAAATATGTAATACAATGCATCAATATTTTGTATGTGAGTCCTTTGATTTACACATAGCATTTCACCTTGTTTCGATGCTACTATGCTCTTTACCTCACCCCAGTGACTTAGAGGGAAAGTGGGAAGGGTTATAACACTAAAAAGTGAGTTTCGATACCCATGGTAAGCACAGCACAGTTAGCCTTTTATGTAGCTTTGTGCTTAAGAACAAACAACAACACTTTTTTATAAGAAATGTAATTTGGGTTCCAGATTCTTCATTCAAAATGTAAGAATCTGGATTATTGGTCCTAATGTCCTGTATTACTCTTCATAATGCAGTTCAGTTATTTGATCGTCTCTTTTTTTTCTTTTTAATCTTTACATAACCCCATACAATGCCACGACTGTTCATACCAGGAATTTATGTAGGGTTACTAGGTTGTTAGTGTTCCATCAACCTTTTTTACTGTCAGTATATCGTTTGACCACATTTGCTGTATGACGAATTTGACGGAAGACGAATTCCTGTTCAATGAGTCGTGTTCCTGAGAGACTGAAGTTATGAACCAGAATCTGCCTGTGTTTATCAGCAGTCAGTGCGCTATACATTTTGAGCAGATTACGACATCTTTGCCTGATGCGCGTCCCCAAACTTGTACTAATCATCGATCTTTCTATTTTCTTGAGTTTGGATGAGAGACTATTTAATACTTGGCACAAGTCTTCCGTGGTCAGTGGTGACAATGTCTAGATTAATTGTGTTTTTAGATTTTTTTACGTGCCACTGGCCTTTTTAATTCTATTTAGCTTTTCACCTGATTTTTGGGGTATTGTTTAGCTTTTAGCCTGTTTTCTTCATGCTTTTTGTAGAATTTTACTTGTTTTTATGCCGGTTGTTTGGCGCAGATAGATCTGTTGCTTTGCGCCAATAAACTCCAAACAATCAAACAAACAACCTTCCTTATCAGAAATAGTACTTTCATAAGAAACTTCTGTAAACTTCATCTCTCTACTAGGAAGGATTATTAAGAAAAGCAACATATTAATACAGAATTCTGAACGTTGTCACTTCAAAAATTCAAGATGTACGTATAGAAGTTTCTAGCAAAGTGATATTTCCATCCTGGACAAAATACAAAATATTGTAATACCATAAATGACCTCATACTAATTTATAATAACTGTATGAATCCATTAAGTCAATCCATTATTTCCATATATGTAAATATGCAGTAATCAGCATATAGACACGTTCTTTCTCTGTAATTTTACAGTTATAGGATGTTTTGTTTCCAGTTAATTGATTTATCGTCCCTCTTATATGTTAAAAAAAACAACTCACGTTTCTGACTTATTTCTCAAAACCTCTTTAACATTTACGTACAGAAAATAACTTGCTCTCCATCTGTTAACGTTAAAACGGTGTTATAAAATACGAATGGAATAATTACTCTTACACAACGGCTTATAACTGTTTAGTTTCAATTGTTGCTGTTTTTTTATCAACTATTAAGTTTAGAATTTTATCATCAAAATAGTCATATCTACCCGAATTGAAAAATTATGAAAGTACCAAACCTTATAAGAGCATACAACACATAATTCTTCCAGCGCAGTACATTTGTGCTAAGCAACAAAATATTGGTAAACATCACGTGCTCAGGGTTACTTGCATGACCGGGTTTTAGTTTTTGTTTTTAATAGTGGTAGCAAAAAAAAAAAGGTTGTGAGTGCATACATAGCCACAAACTACAGTAGAGAAATAGTCGCAGATCAAACGATACAATAGTCTTTTTTATAAAAGCAGAAATGAATTATAAGTGATTTGTTAAGTTTCATAAACCTTTCATCGTAGAACACACACGGATACATCTGTTTGTAATAATAATTGACGAACTTTGTTGGCTGAAGACTTGAGTGAGAATTTAAAAAATAGAGAGAAAGCAATCTCTTTCAAAATACTTCTGAAGTTGTATGTGTTTTTACTGTAACGTTTAAGAGATTTAAATATTAGTATTTGTAATAACCCGGATGCTAATATATATATTTTTTCATAATCTCCGGCGATGTTCCAAGGATAAAGGTCATGAATTTTTGCACCTTCTTTTGAAGACGTAAATCTATAAGCTTTACTTCTTAGAACATGTCGTAGTTTTCCTTGTCAGAAAAGCTCGTTAAAATTGTGTAGGAGACAGAAAGCTTGGAACTAGATTTCGGGAAAAACAACACATTTTTTATATTCATAATTGTTAAAAGTTTCGTTTCCAAGTCACATCCGTCATTTGAGGGATTTAATATTCGTTTATATAAACACCTCATGGCAATATCTATCAACAGTGTGTATTTTTCTTATAAGACATCTAAATATGCACACTATGCTTTTTGGTATTTTACACTTCATTCAGGATGGGATCATGTCAAAGAAAGTACACAAGAGAAGCTTATCAACAATAGAAAGAACAACTATTTCAGTGGCAATTTAAAGATTGAAAGTACAAAATAATAAAATATTAAAATTTACTGAAATTGATTATTAAAATAACATTTTCTATTTTAGTTTTCATTTAATCGAAAAGCAATAAGTAACGTGTGACTTTAAAACATCTCGCTTAATATGAATGTGTCTATCTTGAAATTATGTGCAAACAATGTGTGAAAAAGAAATCCCTCAAATGATTGACGGGATTTGAAAACGAAATGCAATTGTAGAATTAATGTTTTACCAGTTATGAATGTAAATAGTGTTTCTGTTCTGGTCCTAAATAGACCATCAATGATTTCAAGTACATAGACTGTATGTATACCCCATGCAATGAAAAGAACTGGAGAAATCTCATCAGTACCACTAGTGACCACCCCCACAGACTGATCTATGAAATCTATGCATTTTAGAATAAACTTAACTTCGTTTTTTCATAGTTCATAGAATTAGGGATGGCTAGCGCAGATAGCCCTCGTGTAGCTTTGCGCAAAATTCAAAACAAACAAACAAACTGTAATATACTGAGGATTCTGAAACCAATGATCCGAGCCAAGTTTATCAGTGAGCAATATTTTCACATGCAGTTACTTCTAAACATTGTGTTGTGTTTATTGTGCATACCCACGTTAGATGTGAAAATAACAATCAAAAGAAATATGGTGGTTGAGTACGTTATGTTTAAACGGTTTTGGAACCTCGCCACATTATTCTCTATCAGACTTAAGACCGTGCAGCGTAGTTTCCATTACAAATGAGTTCATCTTAAGACTGTCATTTCCAAATCACATTCCTCCTTCCTGCTTCCTTTTCATAAGTCATTCCAACAGTAGGATCGCACTAAAATCCATCGGTGCTGCGTCTAGGGGATTGATCGGTATGGCTTTTACTAACATACTGTGAATACCTATTTCGTTCTCCAGAAGCTTGAGGAATGTGATGGTTGAACGGATATGAGGTAAAGCACCTAGTGTGCACGCGACTTGTTTCGCTTGTCCAGAAGAACATTCTTGGTTATGTTGCATACTGCTGAGGCATGTGGACGACTTTTGTCATTGACGTATTTGTTAGAGGATTCTCTCCTTTTACAAGTCGCCGTGCTTTGCTGACCACTTTGCTGGGGTACGACTTGTTTTAAGTCTTTTACTTGAATGATCCTGTTATTCGAAGTTCATCCATATTCCTTTGTTTTTAAATGATATTGAGCGCAAAGGATATATTCGTCTTAGAAATTCAAAATCCCCTATCTCAACAAATCATTATGATCTGAGTGTATGAATATCTTACGTCATACACACCCTTTCCAAAAAGAGATAAGTTATATGTGGTATCACATTACCTACGTAATATAACAAAAAATGTCAATGTAATTCTAATATACGCGTTTCACTACGACTTTATATTGGCTGCCATTGGATGTCACATGACTTTCTGATTTGCTTAGGCCCGGCATGGCCAGGTGGTTAGGGCGCTTGACTCGTAATCTGCGGGTCGCGGATTCGAATCCCCCACCCCACCAAACATGCTCGCCCTTTCAGTCGTGTAGGTGTTATATTGTTACGGTTAACCCCACTATTCGTTGGTAAAAGAGTAGCCCAAGAATTTGCGGTGGATGGTGATGACTAGCTAGCTGCCTTCCCTCTAGTCTTTCACTGATAAATTAGGGACGGCTAGCGCAGATAGCCCTCGCGTAGCTTTGTGCGAAATACAAAACGAAACGAACTGATATGCTTAGTAGATTTTTTAATATAGCCTACTCAACCCTCTTTATATCTAAAACAGAAGGATAAATCATCATTTTGAAAATATTATTGGCCTCTAGGTTAGTCCAATTTGTTCAATTAACTGAAATCAGTAATAGACCTCTTATTGGAAACAAGAACATGCATCAAACGTATGACAACGAACATAAAACGCTTCATAATTGTTCCCCTGTTAATTTTTCATCCTATCAAAGGTTACTCATGTAGAAAATTTTATGTATTTACCAGTGTTGTTCGACTAGTTTATTAAATATTCATATTTAATGTTTATTACAAGCTCAAATTACAATTACCTTTAAAATATAAATGTTCTTTACGTTTGGTATTGAGCTTTGATCTTCATCAGGTCTGACATCTAGGCGTTTTGCTATGTTTTCTGTAAGCTTTTAACCTTATGTCAGTAATCTTCAAACACATTTTGTTACAAAAATATGATTGATTTATGTAATTTTCTGTTGTATCAGTTAAATTGAATCAAAAATATTAATATCAATACTTTGCCAATATTATTTTGAGAAGTGGAAACACAAAAAGAATTGAAGACAACCGTACCCTATTTTAAGCTTTTACTTAACGTTTTCTGCATTTTAAAAATTATTACTAACCTTAAAGATAATTAAAAACGTATGTTAATAACAGTGCTTACAAGAAGTAATATAAAATTATCAAGAGATGATACTTAATTCTTAATGGCTGGTATACTCAGGAAAAAAAACTGTTGTTGTTTGCGGAATTACTCGACGGATATCTACGCTAGCCGTCCCTAATTTTGAAGTGGCAGATGGAAGCTAGTCAACTACATCCACTGCCAACTCGTGGGATACTCAAATCGAGTAGTGGGATTTGATTGTCTCTCTTATAACGCATCCATGGCCCAAAAGTGCGAAGTGCGTTTTTTTTTCTTTCGATAATGTGGCACGGAAACACGGAACCCCGGATTTATAGTCTGACACGCTAACCACCTGGCCGAGCTCGTCCCAGTAAACTGTGAAATCGTCTTTCGTTTATACACTTTTAAAGTCACCTTGCTCATGAAGAATAAAAAAACATAATGAAATAGCGGTTAACCAAACAAACCAGTAGTGTATTCGTGATCAAGACTGTTTATACTGTTAAGGTTCAACGTACGGTTGATTGGATAAAACAGTTACTTCAAACTGGTAACATAAAAACATGGCGCCAAGATGTTCCTTCCTAATTTTAAGCAGAATTCTGCAAATATTTCTTCAAAAACGGGGCATTAGTTTAGTTTGTAATTAAGCACAAAGCTACACAATGGGCTAGCTGTGCTCTGCCCACCACGAGTGTCGAAACCCGGTTTCTAGCGTTGTAAGTCCGCAGACATATCGCTGTGCCACTGGGGGCCCGGGGCATTAAAGAGTGTCTGTGTTTGCGTTGAACTCGTATCTCTTAAACAGTAGAAAGTACAGTGTATAATTTTAATGTTCTTTCTTTTCTGATCTTGAATTTAAAATTTCTTTCGTCGTAAATCTATGCGATTCGCCTAAGTTCAACTAAAAAAAATATCACTGGTTTTCATCCGACGTTTTTGAAAAATTTGGGGTGAGTGGGTGATACTTTGTAATGAAATGCACGTTTCAAAAACAACAATTAAGACTGGACATAAAAGCACTGGACCATAAGGCCATGTATTCCAGTCTGCAACGCTTTTATTCTAAAAATGATAGATTATACATAGTACTAAATGGCTGAATGCAACAGCTTCACCTCTAAGTGATTTAGTTTGTTTATATCAGTCGCTGAATGTAAAATAATAATAAAAAACTGGCGAAGTACGGGCGCCAAACTAGTAGGCGTGGAAGAAAACCATTCCTATTTTTAATTGGCATAATGTCTCAAGCCTGCGCTAGTTTTTGTGTATTCGAGTCGTTTTGTCGTCTATAATCTTCTTCCTCCCATTTCTCATACCGGTTTTTAGCCTCGTTACATTAAACTCCAAACAACATATTTCCATCTCTCTGTGTGAGTGTTTAGTTAGACTAATATTTTCCCAACATCATCCCCTTTGTTCCTTCACCAGATTTTTGGGCAAAAAAAAAAAACATTAGAAAGTGGTTTTTATTTTAGTACCCGAGTTTCTTGACATACATATTTAGCCCACGGGAAACCATCCTGCCAATTATTAAACAGCAGCGCCCTCACATGCCTGGTGAAGCTGAGTCTTGTTCAGTGTTCTACATTCAATTCATGGTCATTGGAGTTGAAAGTAGGTTACTAATAAAATTTAAAAAACAAAACGTCATCAGGAATCTGAAAATACCCTTTTCAGCAGTGATGGGTAAGCATTGAATTAACATGAAATTCTGCATTAAGAAAAAAATATGATAAAGCTGAATGACAGACAATAACAAAAGCTCAATTATTAACTGTATTGTCCACGGTGGATGAGTGGTTAAGTTCGTACAACTCTAAAATCCATGGTTTGTTTCTCTGTGGTAGACAGAGCGCTAATATTCCGTCTTGTAGCTTTACGCTAAAACGAACAAACGTTATTAACAAATATTACGTCAAAAAAAGAAGTTTTAGTTCTTGCAAGTGCAAAGACTTAAGTAGATTATTTAGCAAGATTTCTGTTAATTCCTTTTTTTTCTACACCTTAAGTACTGACATTTTGCAGTAACATGATTTGTGTTAGAACACCAAACAACACAGTTAATCGTATAGTAAGTAACAATGAAAAATCTGAGATATAAATGCTAAAAGGTAACAAGAGTAGCTGTTTGTAAGAAAAGCTAGTTCGATTAATTATAATATCTCTTGGATAAAAGATAATAGCTGTAATAGCTTCAGGTCTTGACCTCAGTAGATACAATATTCAATCTGAGGTGTTAACATTTGTGGTCTCTAATCAAGTTAAGAAACCAGTTGCATTATATTGTTTCAGGTCGTGAGTTCAGTGATCTCAGGTCAGGTGGGGTCAGCGACTCATCTGATACGCCAGGCAACTCATCGCTTATATATGAATATGTATACAGTACAAATCTAATTATTAATTGCATGCGTAGAGGAAATTGACCTAATCGTGCATTTTTTTTTTAGCTTCATCATCATGACACAGAAAGCCTGAACTTTGAGATACATATAGGATCGCATCTTTTAAACACGTTTGTAAAACTGTTTTATGTAAATATAGTTATGACATTGTTTTGTCATTTGAAAGGATCCCATCAAATTTTCTCATGTAGCTCTCCAAGTTTAACAAAATGGTTTGTGCGTGAGAACGCTTTCACTAATTATTTTCTGCCTTAGCAAGCAGGAAGTAGGGCAACTATTCGCACCTAGATAAGTTTTAACTGAAACGTAGCACACTGGTATCATTAAGAATATAACTTGGCTCGTTGTTTTACAGCAACGCGTGATGAAGGTCAGAAAGACACATATAGTAAATGTTTATACTTTAATAGACAGACAGGATACAAATTTTCATAAACGCGAAGTCGTTCTTTTCATAATTCCCTATTACTTTTAATCTTACTATTTACAGAGTTGATAATTTCACTAATAATTGTTTGTTTGTTTGTAATTAATCACAAAGCTACACAATGGGCTATCTGTGCTCTGCCCACCACGGGTATCGAAACCCGGATTCTAGTGTTTTAAGTCAGCAGACATGCCGCTGTGTCACTGGGGGGCATTCACTAATAACATTACTAAAACATTATTATTAGTACTTTTAAATGTTCTTGAGAAATTAAAGCTTTTGTTTATGTTGCTAACAGTTCTTCAAAACTTTAAATTAAAAATTATTGAAATTCAAAACATTTTAGTGTTTTTAGCCTAACTTGTACGAAGCCTTATGTGAGAAAAGTTGACGAATCGGTTTGCATGCATTTCAAAGTCAGAATTCTCAGAGGACATGTTTTAAAAACATATTGTTGTTGTATTTTTCTTTCAAAGAGTAATTAATATAAAAACAAAGTAGTTTTTCACGATGAATATTTTACTATAAAACTTAACATAACTTTGAATGTGAAAAATAAATTAGTAGATTATCCAGCAACACAAAAATAAAGCTAGTTGGTTTGATCTCTATCTGGATTTTTAATTTTATGATATTCTTTACTAATAGTTTATTTATTTATTTCTAAATTAGATTATTTTGAGAAGGTTAAAACATTTGTTTACAAAACCCTAATCTATTATAATATTTATTAAAAATATTGCATGCTTTACTTGAATTTAATCACTACTTCAGTTTCAATTGTTATACGCCTTTAAAATTCATCTTCAGAATTATATATGTAAATATATATATATGTATTATATATGTGTATGTGAAAAGTAACTCCTGCACTACGAAGCTTGGAAGGTGAAGTTTTATTGACGTAATACACCAGCAACAATATATGTATATATATATTTAAATATATATATATATATATATGTGATAAATTTAAAAGGTTTTTTAGGAAACGAGACATCTCGCTGGAGTCTCGGTATTGCATTTAGATTATAAACGGTTTCTAACAATACATCTGAATAGTCTTTTGCTCCATCATCTATACAGAACGAAACCTACCATTAAATACTAAACAAGAGAGTATTATTCAATAGGTTAAGAAACTGACAATAACCTACTTATGTGTTGTAGTTCAACATGGATGAAAGAAAAAAAATACTTACCCTGGCAGATGTTAATATCCGGGTTACAAAAAAGTCCAAACTCTATGTCACAAGGTCGAGACGAAGAACAGGTTTGACCAGATTGTCCAAAGCACAGCTTCCTGCAGGAACAGTTGGGATGAAAAAGAATACGGTTACCAAGGCAACTTGTTTCATCAATAGAAGCAGGAATGTTGTCGTCACACGTACAGGAGTTGGTGGAAAGTCCTACATGTTGTTCTTCAGGATTTAAAACTTTGCCTTGCCTTTGGTCTAAGTCTTTTTCATGTAATTGGACTTGTACTAGATCAATGTCTTCTTCTGTTTTTGTGGTCTCTGTCATGGTTGAAGTTTCTATGGATTGTTGGGGCATTTTTCTAAGAAACTTTTCAGTTTCATTGATATCAAATTTTATTGGAACTGATATTGGATTTGGGGTTGTAACTGTGCTAATAGTTGATTCTGGGAAGTTAGTATTTTCGTTTGCTCTTTCTGTATATATTTGGGTTGAAACTTCTGTTGTTTCCGTAGCTATTGAAAATTGTGTTGTAGACGAAGATGGCGTTTTGCTTTTGTCGTTTAACATTGGCTCTTCAATGGTCGATGTTGATATATTGTCTTGGTTGTCATCCATCGCATTTACTATGCTGAAGGAAGGAGCTGAAGAGGTTTGTTTGTCGATGATTATCTCTGGATCCGTTACTGTAGTTTGATCAGTGTGCATCTCTTCTATTGTTGGTGTTTCCTTGTCAGTTATTTCAGTGTTTGTACTTGTATTTTCTTCAGTAGATAATTGTTGTACGTTTACCAGTGTTGTGGTTGCTTCTCGTATAGAGGATTCTGTCATTAGTTCCGTTTTATCGGTTGAAACAAACGTCGTATCCTTTATTATTGTTCTTTTTGTTGTTTCTTTGGTCACATTTTCTGTCGGGGAATCATTTTTATCCTCTGCAACATTTAATATGATATCACTTCTCAACACAGATGGCTGCATCGTACTCATTGTTGTCGTTTCTTCGACCGAATATTGTGTCGTAGAACTGGAGCGATCTTCTATATTATTTGCGCCATCTGTTGAATTTGGAGAAGAAATGAGACTCGTAGACGATGTTGTATTGGCTGTAGTGGTAAATTCTTCATTCCTCTCTGATTGCGCTATATTGTTAATGACACTTAACGTTGACTGAGTTTGTGTAGAACCCGGTGTTATATTCTCAGTACTAGAAACAACCGTCGTTGTTCTTAAACTAAATACTGGGTCATTTTTTAAGTTACTAGCAATAGTCGTTGTAAGTTCTAGTTCTACTACCTTCTGATTTTCTGTTCCAATAGTTGGGGATTCACTGACGTCTTCTTGAGCCAGCGTAAACTTTACAATGGAAGAAAGCAGTAAAAAGTACAAAAAACTACTGGTCCTGTGTCTGTTCAGCATTTCGAAAAATTATGGTACAAAAGTACTCTACCACAGTATAAATACACGATAATATGATACTTAACAACAAACAATACTGCTTACTATAGTTCTATTGTATTGACTTCTCAAACAAAAAACAGAAACTGGTCCATTTTACAAGACGTCTTTTTAGGCGGGAACTAGTTCGTTGTTTACGCCACGTCGTGCTTGGTCGAAGGAACAACTTTAACTGAAGGAAGCTCACAAGCACGTGATAGTCGCGCGTAAAAGGTCCAGTTCTTTCAAAGGAGGCCATTTCGAAACAGGTACCAGGTACAGGACGCGTCGAACAGGTTTACTTGATCTTACAAACATAATGGAGCACCAGTTGATTACCCTCGGGCAATACCCAAGGACTTATACTCTTTTTCCGAAAGGTGGTGTTAGTGTACAATACCCACGACTGACCCATATTACGCCAAGAGTAAGCGGAAGTTAGTTCAGGATAAAGCCTAAAAGAACGACTCTTGTAACGCACTTAAATGCTTAAACATATCCCAATTATAACTCAGTTTTTCACTCTAACACGTTATTCGTAGCACAAATGTTAAAGATATATATTTATTATAATCAATAAAAGTTATTAGACAGCTTTTCTCTACATCATAATAATGACAATTCTAACACTTATTTGTTATAATATATCATATTTGGACCCAGCTACTTGTTACAAAACATGGAATCCATAATAACAGTTTCTTTTTTTACTATAACACATAAGTTGTTTGTTATATCACAGTTGTAAATCAGTTATTTGCTACAACATACGACCATCTGAATAAATAATAGTTGTAACAAAGCTAATAGCTATAATATATAACAAGTTCAACTCAGTCGTTTGCTACAATAAAATACTTATTTGATAGAGTGGCATATAAAGATTTGTTAGCGTAGCACAAATATTATAATGTGAACATCATTGTTTATTGTACCATTTCTCCTTGATATGGAGTAATTCCGTGAGCCTGAAACAGGACAAAATCTTGAATACCCATAATATAGAAGAGGAAATAATATTTAGCAGACTCTGTTCATAGCTATTTGTTTAGGAGAATAACAAAATTAGAAAAAAAAACTAAATTAGCTTATAATGTTGAATAAAATAATAAAAGCTTTTAAAACAACAACAACGTATTCATCTTGTTCATATCCGTAGTTGGAAATAGTCTGTAAACCTTGCAAACTTTTTTTATAGTCGTGTACAATTTTTCACAAATTGAATTACTTCAACTCACTTTTGAAAATAGTCAAGTTTATCTTTGCCAATAAAATTACGAAATAAGTCCTGTCCGTAGAAAGAGATATATGTAAATAAAACTGGTTACAAGAGAGATGAAACAGGATGTCGAGTATGGAATGAAATATGACATTTAGAACGCAATAAAGTTTGATCAAACAACACTTTCAGTACCCAGTGGGAGCCAAGAGGTAGTATGGGAACTTACAAAGCTAAAATCCTGGGTTCAATTCCCCGCAATAAACAAAGTGAAATACAAACCATTTCATATAGTTTTACACTAAACAAAAACAATACTTTTACTAACTGAATTAGTCTATTTATCAGTTGAGAGCTCTTGCCAGTAATTCTTTACTTTTTTATGTTGTTTGGTTTTATCCTAGAATAAAATGTAGTCGTGACTTTTTGAAAAAAGGAATGCAGATATGCAACCAGTAATTTTACAACATATTATTTGAAAGACTCTCAAACATACAGGCAAAGATTGTGAAAAAAAAGTTTTAATATGACTCCTTCAACTAAACAAATGGAGATTAGCAAGTTACGTAAAAAAATGTTTTATACATTAATGAGTAAAGACTGCAAGATTGATATTAAAGACGATATCAGAAATAGATTAACAAACTGAAGAAACAAATAACACTATAAATAACTGATTGTTGTTAAGCGCAAAGTTACACAATAGACTATTTGTGTTTCCCTACTGTGGGTATCGAAAAACAACGTTTTAACGTTACCAGCCCTTACACTTACCGTTGAACCACCGGTGGAAGCATCTCAAACAAGCAAGCAGATGGGGGAAAAAGGGATTGTTTGTAACTAAGTTACACAATGGGCTCTTGACCTCTTCTTACTGCATCTTGGTGAGCAATTTGATGTGCTTCTGTATTCCGGGTTTGTTCCTGGCTTCTTCTCACCGGATCCTACCTCATAACTTGGTGAGTAAGCCCATTTCTTTCTTTCTGTAACTTGCATCTTGATTTTTCATTTTCTTTCTCAAAGTTTCAGATAAGAGACTTTTCCGTTTGTTAATTTTTACTGAAGTAAAAAGATACTTGTGTAACTTACGAAGATCGAGTTACTAGAAAATTCCTGCAAATTTGTATACAACGAACTCCGTACGAAGAACTTGTTGTTTCTTCAGTCACAGAACAATTCAATTCATAGCATACGACTGAATTCTCCAGCAGAAAAAGTCACTTTCCTTCTGAAATATCACAATTATTCTCCATTAGGAAGAGTCAATTTGAAATTCTGCATTAAACTCACTTTAGCACAATTTTAGTAGTTTTATAAAAAAAAAATTGATTTCGTCTATCATGATAAATGTTCAAAATTAATGTACATTATTAAAAGGGAAATAATATCCATTAAGAAAGCGATTTAGGAAAAAAAGTGTTATAAAATAAGGTCCTATTAGCTGTTTAATTTCTAGCAAGGGTCTATTTTATAACATTTTTTATTTTGGTGTGATTTATTTGTTTGTAATTAAGCACAAAGCTACACAATGGGCTATCTGTGCTCTGCCCACCACTGGTATCGAAACCCGGATTCCAGCGTTGTAAGTCCACAGACATACCGCTGTGCCTCTGGGGGGCCATTTTGGTGTGATATAAAGCTGTTGATGACTTATTTTTTAAAAAAGTGGACACATGCGCTAAATAAACTTTTTTTATAAGACATATAATTGTAATGAAACTTTATTAGGACCTTCCCTTTATGATATTGAAAAATCGTGTGAAGTTTCATCCAAATTGAACTTTTAAACTGTGGTGGGAGATTTGTGGACAGATGGACATTAGACTTTTATATGTACAGATTGGACAAGATGAGAATCACATTTCGTGCTAATTTATATTGAAAACGGTAACACGAATTGGAATTTGTGAACGTGTCTGTATTTTCTGATGAATGAACGTTACGTGTGTGTGTGTGTGTAACAGGTCCCAAATAATATAAAAACATACGTTATTGAGTCATTGTGTAACATATAAACATTTACATTTAGGACTTTAAAAAAATTATTGTTTAACCTATGTTCTTATATTGAATAGTCTTCATTGTTATATCAACATAAAATATTACTCACCTGATATAATACTATTCAGCTTCGGAATTTTGAAATGAAGAAGAGAACAATTAAAAAAACTTTTAGTTATCTACCTTATTTTCTAGAACTGAAAGAAATTTTAATGTACAAAATATTTTGTTCTTTTGTAACCCTTGTTCACGTTTACTTTGAACAATTTAGATGTTAGACAAGTTGAAAAATCTTATGTATTGTTTCTAGCTATATTTTGTTACATAAGTTTATTCAATCTCTAAACAATAGCATACCTAGTTTGATTATTTTGTATATTATGAGTTTATGCTTGATAGACATATTTTCCTTTGAGTAATAGCACGTCTTGTGCTATTTAATAAGATAATATCTCGTGTGGAACGCCCCCCAGTGGCACAACGGTATGTCTGCAGACTTACAACGCTAGAATCCGGGTTTCGATACCCGTGGCGGGCAGAGCACAGATAGCCAATTGTGTAGCTTTGTAATTAATTACAAACAAACAAACTCGCGTGGAACCGTAACGGTCAACAAACCGTAATTCAAACATTTTGAAACAAAGTATATCGTTGCTTGGTAAAACTTACAAAGTGTAAAAACAATACAATTTGTAGGTGGAACGGTAAATTATAGCATGAAAAGAGACTTATTTTTTAACCACAATATAATATATGCAAAACAGTCTAGAGTACAGACATATTTGTTTAAATAATATAAACAGTTTCATACCTATAGCTTGCAGATAGAGTTATCTTTTAGGAATTAAAAACATCCTCTGAAATTTTCAGCAAGAATGTGAAAATATATAGGTTATGCAGGTTATTTTATTCACATGAAAGAAGGAAACAGCAGCATCTCTAATTTGCATTAAATAACATGGGAGAACAAGCGATAAGAAAATATATGTTGGTCATAAAACTAGACTGAAACAAGTGAAGTTAACAACCGAAACACATTTTTGAAAATGATGATAAGATTTTAGAAAATTTGTTTTCCAGATAAAAAGGTTTAATATATTTCCACAGACATTCTTAGGAATAAAGAAGGCTGGACTGAAAAAATTAAAATAAAAGTAACTGAACCAAAGAAAGTTCTTTGGCCAATTTTTATGGTAAAATTGGATCATCATGGGAGACCAGAAAATTCAACACAAAGCCACAAAAACTTAAGAACATTTTAAAAGAGAAGAATTAAGAAACTTTTTGCCTGGTAGAATAAAAACTAAATTGGTTGAAATAAACAAGTATATTGAAGTGGTTGGACTGGATTGATCGACAGAAATAAGAATAACCTTAGGAAAAGAGTAGGGAGAATAAGGCTACAAAACAAACTGATATAATGGTAAAAAATTCCACTAAATTATAAATGTGGTTTTACAGAATCAAAAACGTGATCTTTATAATATAACTAAACATTTCAAATGGTAAGTATGAAGATACAGTGAAACGTAGGATTAAAAAAGATCATAAAAGTGTACTAAATTCATTATTAAATGATTCAAAAAACAATGATTGGACAGTGGCTGTAATGAGTATTAAGAGCTTTGAGTTGAAAAATGTATGACTGAACTTATATTAAATATAACAGAATCTTTGGAAATATCAAAAAATATAGTATCCATCTAAATAGATTCTGGTGGGGTTATTATAGTTTTTTGGAAATTTACTTTAAAGGGCGTAAAAGATTGACTAATTATGTATATTATTTAAATCTTGTATGCGTGTACATCTGTTTAAAGTATATTATTTAAATCTTGTATGCGCGTACATTAGTTAAGGTGTATATGTTGAATCTTATTGTAACTCCTTGCTTCTCCTGATGATGGCAGTGTAGATCACCTTCGAAATATGTAGAGAATGTCCAAGAGGGCTGGATGTCTTTTATATTAAGTTTCAATGTGCAATGCATTCTAACTTTGTGGTGTGTTTTAGTTTCATTAAACTGCAATGTTCCTTCTTTTTATAAACCTCACGCTGTAGAGTAGTCTAAAACCTGGTGAACGAGCTTTTTGACAGTTTCTTATTTCTATTTACCTACTTACATAAAGACAAGATTTGTTTCAAGAAAAAAAAACTGGATGTTATTTACTCAGTGTAGCTGTTACACGAGTTTCTGTACACTGTGTATAATTGTATAATTAACTCACTGGAGGATTACTCTCTATATAAAAATCAAACATTGATTCATAATCAAATTCTTCTATTCCTTCTGAAGATATAAATAAAATGTGAAATAACAGTAAAGAGCATAACTTTAAGCCCATGATTAGACTTATTTCGGTATCTTTTGAATGTATTATTAGATAACTGGAAGTTTGAAATTATTTTCAAGGGCTTCCCTGAAACATTTGATCACATTTCATTTCAAGAACAACATTTCTAGAAAGTATTCAAATTAATTAACAATATTTCAGAGTTAACTTCACTATGAAGTTGATAAATGTAAACCATTTCCATGACTGATGTTTATAATATTTCCACTTTTCTCAATCGGTATCACAGGTTTTTCAATACAGCATGTCATTGGTGGAACTTATTGAACATTATAAATATTAAACTACAATTCAACTGTACTGTATTTGACCATTACAATGGTTTGTATGTATGCTTGTTTGTTATTAAGCACAAAATTACACAATAACCCATCTGTGCTTTGCCCACCTCAAGTATCTAAACCCAATTTTTAGCGCTATAAGAGGGCGGTTTATAACTAATGTAGTTCCCTGCAAATTTTAAAGGTTAGAAATATTCAACTTAAAATTTGAAATAAGAACCTTATAGGTAGTTGATGAAATCAATGTTTCTAAAATAAGTTTTGTAGCTTTAGGCTTAAATTCCTAAACGAACTTCATCTTAACTTCTTATTTGGTGTGGATATTAAACATTTTAAATATATAAATAAAGCTTGAATGCGAAATTATACACTTTGGTTATTAGAGACCAATATGTTTTGTGATATTTTGTGTGGTTTGGTTTTTGTTTGGAATTTCGCGCAAAGCTACTTGAGGGCTATGTTAACATTCTCTAATTTCGCAGTAAAAGATTAGAGGGAAGACAGCTAGTCAACATCTCTAACTCTTGGTCTTCTCTTTTACCAACGAATAGTTGGATTGACCGTCACATTATAACGTCCTCACAGCTGAAAGGGACGAGCATATTCAGTGACGGGGATTCGAATCCGTGATCCGCATATTGTGAATAGAGTGCCATAACCACCAATAATTCGCTTGGAACAGAGTGATGTAAAGAAGTTATAATGACAAATAAGTTTCAAAACGTAGCATAAGAAACATCAAAGTACTGAATTTCATTCCATAAGGTTTTCGGTTTTTAAAATGTCAACCTTTAGACAAATTAATTTTTATTGCTAAAATGTGTTTGTTTGTTTGTTTGTTTGTAGTTAGGCACAAAGCTCCACAATGGGCTATCTGTGCTTTGCCCACCACGGATACGAAACCCAGTTTTTATTGCTAAAAAGCATTTTCTCTCGACTATTGAAAAGAAAACATGAGAGTTAAATATATATATATATATGTATATTATATGCTTATACTAGAAATAATAATTTTGAAATGTATTAATCCTATAGGCTATCAGTAGTTTAGAAAATTATTAGATCATTTATAAAGTGTAGAAAAGAAATATAATTGAAAAGCTAGTTGACACATCAGCCTTCGGTGATGTTTTTCTTATCTGAAATACAGAAAACAGTTATCAACAAGCAAGTTTAGAGTGAGATAATAATAAACAGTTAGAAAGTCAGTGGATACCTACATGTACTAAATGAATGGAATGTTTTTACCTGTGTTTAACGAAACATTAGAAATACAAAGAATGACAACTAGATCACTGTAGCCTAGTCCTATCTTGTTTCCGAGGCCAGTTCTTCATTGTATATGTATTTATGTAACATGTCTACGAAATAGAAAACATTTTTTTAAATAGTCGGGTTGTAATAAATAATTACCGATTTTCCTCGGAAATACAATAGAACAATGTGAAAACAATTAGTTATGTAATAGATATGTCTAATGTTTCAAAAGTGTCTTGAACTAAAAAGTGTTCATCCTAAAGTCCAATACATCTGTGGTAAAAAATTTCTGAAATTCAATAAAAGACAGTTGTGAAATAAAGAGTTTTAGATGTAAGCTGGGCCCCATTGTCATGTTTGTAGATTCATGGGGTGGATTTATTATTTATGTGGGTATATGGATATTTCGTTGAAAGAATTCATCTCCTGACATGGGAAATTCTGTGTGATGAAACAATGTACTTTTACTATAAGTTTGACAAAATTCATTCTCAAGCTTTAATGACCATAAATTTATTTTGTTCATACATCCTTTGAACCCTGTGTCATATTTAGTTCCTCTCGAGGTGGATTCCTGTACGTGGTGAGAAGACAATCCAGGGAACGTTCTGTCTCTTTCTCTGGGATCCAAACATCGAACCACGTGTATGCTGTTCGTGGCGTCGCGTGAAGGGGAGGAAAGGATCATGGTGATTGGGGGTGTAATTGGTGGGTCATTTTATGTCAGTGACACTTTAACACATCAATTTGGCCTTGAATTCCTGTAAACGGGTGGCCTTGGAGTGACTACTCCTAGGTCAATTAAGTACCAGTGTTCCGCGTTCTCAACGGGTGTTGTGGACATTTTGCCTGATGCTGGTGTTTGGGTGTAGTTCTCACAAAACCCTGGGGTTGTTGCAGTGTCCTAGTTTGACATTGTAGTGCGTCCCCTCGAGGACTCCATGGTGGGAGGGGTCAGTGGGCACAGAATCTTTTTCTTTTTATTATGGATCCTCCAAATATAAAAAACAAATCGAAAAAACACCACTTATTGGTAAACGACCACGCCTTGACGACTCCAAACAGCTGTCTCCACCACATTGTGTACCTGCACCTAGTTTTCTGATCCTGCATTCACTTTCTGATAAATGTTTAGGGCGAATGTCTCCCTTTTTTTATACAGAAGGGATTAGAAGGGCTTGCTGGCTCTCCAAAGTCAGTTAAGAAGCTCCGTTCTGGAGACATCCTGGTGTAAACATCCACAGCTAAGCACAGTGAACTCTTCTTGAGCATTCAGGTTACTCCCATGCTTCTTTGAATTCCTCACGAGTAGTTATTGTCAGAGATCCTTGCTGGTTTCTCCAGCCAAGGAATTTCAGCAGTTCGATGGATCTCCACTTGTCAAAATAGTATCATGGTGCCGACCTCTGTTCTCATTCTGACGTTTTTATTGCCACGTCCACCTGCAGCTGTTAAGGCAGGTTATTTGAATTGTAAGGTACTGCCATATATTCCCAACCCTCTTTGATGTTTCCAGTACCAGCAGTTTGTTCATTCGAAGACATCTTTTTGTGGTTCTGTGACGTATACTCGTTGTGGTGGTAAGGACCACAAAGCCTACGAATGCAAACTGGACCCTCACTGTGTTAATTGTAGTGGTTCCCACCCCTCTAACTTCAGGCCTTGCCCTAAGTGGGTGGAGGAGAAAGAGGTACAGCATTTGAAGACTGTTAATAACATTTCTTACCCCGAGACTAGGAAGATATTCTTCCCTACTCCATCTCTGACATATGCCACTGCACTATGCTCCACTGCTATGGTGTGAGTGTAGACGGACCTCTCCATGCCTCCGTCTGAGTCTTTTTCACGTTATGTAAGGCTTTTTCTGCCCTTCATGGATAACTGAGTTGACCAATCTACGTCTACTCCAATCTCTGTCCCTGCTATTCCTTCAGTGACTGCCTGGGTCCACCTGCTTGAGCAACTTCTTTGGCCCATAGATGCAGGATGATCATTCGATCACATTCTCAGTCATTGGATTCCCAGTCTGATGACATAGACCTGCCCACTCAAGGGCAGGATCCATGGAGGTTGATCGACCTTCTTCTAGTAAAGAAAAACAGCACTGGTATAAGCCAAAGGGTTCTCCACTCTGTTCTCCGCCACTTACATAAAAATGGCCATTTTGATACAGTGGAACTGTCAAGGTTTTCGTTCTAATCTCGATGACATTAAGGCCTTGATCGACTCCTATCATCCCAGGTGTCTCTCCTTACAGGAAACATTTCTGAAACATGCAGATACAGTCACCTTTCGGCAGTTTTCTTTGTACCAGAATGACAGGTTGTGTGATGGACTGGTGCATGGAGGGGTGGCACTGCTGGTCGACCAGCATATACCCTCCTTATCTGTGTCCCTCGATACACCCTTGGAGGCCATACCCATCCGTGTTTTCTTGGGTTGTACCATCACTGTTTGTTCTCTCTACCTGTCTCCTTGGGAGACTTATGATCAATTGAACCTTGATACTTCTTATTTACTTTTTTACTTCTGGGAGACTTTAATGGAAACAACCCCCTCTGGGGTGGTGCTGATATTGATGGGAGGGGTCGTTCCATAGAGTGTATGCTCTCGAATCATAACCTTTCTCTCTTCAATACTGGATCTTATACTTATTTTCATGCACCTAGTCAGTCTTTTACTGCCATTGATCTCTCGATTTGCTCCCCTTCACTTTTCACTTGCTTTTCTTGGATGGTCGACAATGACCCACGGGGCAGTGATCATTTTCCTATCATTATGAGGGAGGTTGGCCATGGTCGATGCCACCCAACCCAAATGCCAAGGTGGAAGTTGGACCAGGCTGACTGGCCATCTTTCACCTCTCTCTCTGAACTTGATCCTGCCTTTGTCTGTCTGCCATCAATAGACAACTGTGTGATTGCAGTGATTGGCTGCGTCATCCAGGCAGCAGCTCATTTTATTCCTAAGACCTCGACACGTTTTCCACGGTATACTCATCCATGATGAAGTCCTACCTGCCAGGAGGCATGGAAGGCTCAAACACTGGCCTGGGATACTTTCTGATGGTATCCCTGTCTTTCTAACCACATTGTTTATCAGTGAGCCTGTGCCCATGCTCGGCAGGTTCGATGTTAAAGCCAATAGGAGTCTTGGATTAAGTTCATTACTAGCATTTCTTCTACCACCCGTTCCAAAACTGTATGGAACAGGATTTGGATAGTCACTGAGAGGTATGCTTCCCATCTTCTTTCCATCCTGCTCTCAAATGGCCAGGAAGTTGCTGATGTTCAGGGCATTTCTGATGCTCTTGGCCACAGCTTTTTTCGTGCTTCTAGCACTTCTGTTTCTTCCCATGTCTTCTTTGCCATCAAATCTCGGGCAGAGGGATCACCCCTTTCCTTTTGGGCCGATCGTCTCTATGACTATAATCGCCCATTACACTGGTGGAACTCAAACTTGCTTTACATCGGTCTGGTAGTTCATCGGTCGGACCTGATGATGTTCATTATGAGATGCTGCACCATCTCTCTCCTGCCTCTCTTGCTATTCTTCTGGTTATTTTTAACTGGATCTAGCAGGAGCATGTTTTTCTTGATGCTTGGCACCAGGCTATTGTCCTCCCTCTCTCTAAGCCTGGGAATGATACCAAGATGTCTTCTAATTATCGTCACATCGCTTTGGCTAGTTGTCTTTGTAAGGTCTTAGAAAGGATGGTTAATGCTCGTCTTGTTTGGTTCCAGTGTGGGTTCCGTTGATAGTGTTCCATCGTGGACCATCTGATTTGACTTGAAACGTCGATCAGGGAAACCTTCGTCAAGAGAGAACACCTTGTTTCTGTATTCTTTGATCTCGAAAAGGCTTATGACACTATGTGGAGGTATGGCATTTTGCAGGAACTTCACTCCTATGGGTTCTATGGCCATTTACCCATTTTTATTCAGAACTTTTTACTCAACAGGCGATTCCAATTCAGTGTGGGTTCAACTCTTTCCCATTCCTTTTTGCAGAAACTTGGAGTCCCTCAGGGCTGTGTCTTGCGTGTCACATTTTTTACTATTATGATTAATGCTATCACTGCTCATCTCTGACTGTTTCAAATGGGCTCTATGTCGACGAATTCCACATCTCGTAGCAGACGTCGAACATGAGATTTATTGAGTGGCAGCTTCAGATACCCTCAAACGCTTGCTGACATGGACTACTGCAGACCATTTTACATTTCCTTTTTCCAAAACCGTTTGCATGCATTTTTGCCACCAACGGGGTCTCCAACCCGATCCAGAGATCCATCTCGGTGATACAGGTATTCTTGTGGTTCTTGAGGCAAAGTTCTTAGGGCTTATCTTTGACCATAAGTTTAGCTTCATTCTGCATATCAAGCAGCTACATATCAAGTGTGCAAGGGTTCTGAATCTCCTTTCTTCCAGCTCTTGGGGAGTGGATCGGTGTTCTATGCTCAGGAGTTATCGTGCCCTGATTCGATCCAAACTGGACTATAGGTCTTTGGTCTATGGTTCTGTTAGGACCTCGGCGTTGAAGATGCTGGACCCTATTCACCATCTGGGGCTTCAGCTCTACACAGGGGCTTTCCACAATTCTCCAGTCCAGAGTTTGTACACTGAGTCCCACGATCTTCCTCCATAGGCTCGGTATTTATTATCCCCAGTTCCATGTTGGACATATGCTGTTGCACTCCATTCCATTGCTACTGTGAGAGTGTAAGCAGATCTTTCCATGCCTCTTACAGAATCTTTCTCTCACCATGTCAAGAATATTTCGCCCTTTGTGGATCCAAGAGCTCACAAATCCACGTCTACTCCTTTCTCTGCCCACAGCATCGCTTCAAGTGCCTGCTCAGATCTCTCTCCTTTGGCCTCGAGGTGCCAGAACATTATTTGATCATGCCCTTAGTCACTGGAGTCTCTTTCCTTCATCAGAGATCTGCCCATTCTCCCTAGGACAGGTTACATGGAGATCAATATACGTCTTTCTACTAAACTAAAACGTCATGGTCACAAACAAAAGGGTTCTCCATCCAGTTCTCCTCCTTCTAAATAAAAATAGCCACTTTGATACAGTGGAACTGTCGAGGTTTTCGTTCTAATTTACATTACATTAAGGCTTTGATCGATTCCTATCATTCCATGTGTCTCTCCTTGCGAGAAACATTTCCTCAACCTTCTGATACTGTCATCTTTCGTCAGTTTTCCTTGTACAGGAATGACAGATTGGGTGATGGTCAAATTCATGGAGGTATAGCACTGCTGGTTAACTAGCACATACCCACCTTGTTTGTGCCACTCTTTATGCCCTTGGAGGCTGTAGCCATCCGTATATTGCTGTGTGTTCTGTGTACTTGTCTCCAGGAGATATTTACAGTCAATCAGACCTTGATACTCTCATAGAACAGTTGCAGTCTCACATGTACCTATTGGAGGACTTTAATGTACACAATCCCCTTTGAGGTGGTGCTTATATTGCAGGTAGGAGTCGTTCTGTGAAACGAGGGTTCTCAGATCACAACTTTTCTCTCTCTCTAATACTGGTTAATTTACATATTTTCATGCATCTAGTGAATCTTTTACTGCTAATGATCTATCTGTCTGTTCAGCTTCATTCCGCAAATTAAGCAGCTACATATCAAGTGTACAAGGGCACTGAACATCCTCTTTTCCACCTCTTTGGGAATGGATCGATGTTCTATGTTGAATATTTATCCTGTCCTCATACATTGTAAGCTGGGCTATGGGTCTAAGGTTTATGTTTCAGCCAGGCCCTCTGCTTTGAAGATGTTGGACCCTGTTCATCATCTGGGGCTTCGACTTTGCACGGGGGCTTTCTGCACTTTGCCAGTCCAGAGTCCCACCAAGCTCCGATCCTTACCACAGCATTCCACATGAGGTTGTGTCTTTCTTCCTTAGTGGGCTGTGCTCTTTTGGAATAGATGGTCTGCCTTTTTTTATGCCTTTGTATTCAGGCACAGCAGTCTGAATTGGGTCTGTCATAAGATGACATTGCTGAGTCTAATGATCGGCCTATCCCACCATGGCTCATTACATTCCCCACTTGTGTCCTTTATTTGAGTCATCTGAGGAAGGCGGATAATCTCGATTAGAAGTATTGTCTTCTCTTTACTAAACATCTTTTGAACCATTTTTCTGTTCCTGTTTTTATGGATGGTTCGAAATCAGGTGACTCTGGGGGTTCTGCCATGGTTTAATGTGGCTTGGTGGTTTCTCACAAGATCCCCTCTACAGTTTCTGTGTTCACTGCAGAGATTTATGTCATTTCTCTTGACCTGGATCACATAGAAGATCAGCAGTAGAGTAACTATACTATTTACACTGAATCTATTAGCTCTCTCTTTTTTTAGCTCTGGAATCACTTAAAGTAAGTTCTCACCCTCTTCTCATCGCTATTCAGAAACGATTGGGCCCATTTTTCACTGTCTTTTTCTCTATCCATTTTTTTATATAACTGGCCATGTCACTATTCTAGGGAATGAGCTTGCGGACACTGTAGCTAAGTTCACCTGCTCTGGTGCTGTAACAGCTGTGCCTGTCTCATATGTGGACTATGGTCTTGTGATCAATGCCCAGATTCGCGCCAGTTGACAGTCGATTTGGATTGAACAACTTCATAACAAGCTTTTCAAATCAAACCTACTGTTGTTGTTTAGCCGTTTAGTTTCCATAAGGAACGACGGGGAAAGTTGTTTTGACTAGGCTACGCACTTGTCACACTGTTTTTTTTTATGTGGGAATGACCTGCCAATGTGTGGCCTTTGTGATACTCAAGTCACAATTGCTCATATTTTACTTTCGTTCGTACGTTTTAAGGATTTACCCATGACGTTCGACGGTGTTATTGGCATTGATGACACTGTCCAACTTGATTGGGTTTTTAGTTTTTTGCGGGCCATTGGCCTTTTAACTTCTATTTAGTTTTTACCTCATTTTTGAGCATTGTTCAGCTTTTAACTTCTTTTTTTTTACTTCTGGCATTTGTATGGATTGTTTGGCGCAGATAGCGTAGTTGCTTTGCGCCAGAAAACGCCAAACAACCAACCAATCGACTCCCTACAATGAACAGAGTGCAGGTAGCCCATTGGTAGCTTTGCACTAAGAAAACAACATGAACTCCTGTGCCCATCTCGTGGTCTTCATCAAATTTCAACCTCGTTCCTATCTTTTTTTGTGTATGTGCTGGAATTAACTATTGGTTATAGCGCTTGACTCACAGTCTGTGGGTCGCGGATTTAAACCTGGCGCCAAATATGCTTGCCCCTTTTAGCTGTTGGGGTGTTATAATGTGATGGTTAATAACATTATTTGTTGGTCGGATATTAGGCTGAGTTAGCAGTGAATACTGACAACTGGTTGCCTTCCTTTTGGTTAAGAGTTCAAAATTAGGGATAGTGGCAGATAGAAAGAATATGACAAAGCTATTAAGGCTATCTGCTGTCAGCTAGGCTAGTTGTCATTAAGAAACACGTCACTGACACTGTGAGTGTAGTAATCGATCAGCCTTGTACGATAACATTATTGAGTTTAATAAGCTGATTTAGGAAAGACACCAAAATCTTAAAAATTACCTATCTGTACAGCTGTTTTTAAACCTACCCGAAATTCAAACCCAATCAAACGCATTCTTATTAAAACATGCTCTAAAAAGCTTAACCTGCGATTCTCCAAATTTTATTGCAAATGACAAAAGGAAAAAAAGGAAGTCCAAATCCAAAGGAAACAGGCAGACTTGGCGACACCGATATCAATCATCACTGTAAAACCAACGTATTTGTTCGTACCGAGTGCGTCGTAGTGGATGCTACTGTTTTATGTTGTTGTTGCTGTTTTTTTACGGGGTTGAAGTTTGCTTCTTATTAACAAACCATTATCTCTTTTCATTTTTCAAAGGCACAATTTCATTTTGGTACTGAATTAAAACGACATTTCAACTGAGAAGTGATCCTCAACAACTGTGTTTTTCCATACAAAAGTAGGCCCGGCATGGTCGACTCGCAATCTGAGGGTCGCGGGTTCGAATCCCCGTCACACCAAACATGCTCACCCTTTCAGCCATGGGGCGTTATAATGTAACAGTCAATCCCACTATTGGTTAGTAAAAGAGTAGCCCAAGAGTTGGCGGTGAGTGGTGATGACTAGCTGCCTTCCCTCTAGTCTTACACTGTTAAATTAGGAACGGCTAGCGCAGATAGCCCTCGTGTAGCTTTGCGCGAAATTCAAAAACAAACAAAATCTCTCTTGCGGAAAATGAATTAAGTGAGGTGTAAATTGTAAATTGCCTTGGTCTACCCCTGCTCTCTTAACCTGGTTTAAAATAGAGTAATAAAGTAATCACTTTGTCTTTATTAAGCCTATTAAGCAGCCTAATGATAAGCTTTCCGGTTCTGACGTGATTTATTTGTATTCACAGATGAAAACCAGTAAAGTTAGATATCGGTGATTACTAAGTAATACATAGACACCATGTATTGCAATGCCCATAAAACAATAACACAACTTTACTAAACAAGATTATGTGGTAATAGCTCGGATAGTTTACTGCCTTTAGGAGAAACGTTTATTCTATTTTGCTGTTTTCGATTCTTAACACCTGAATAGATACACGAGGTTAGCTTCGAATATATTTAAACTAAAGCGCAATAACATCATTTTTAAAGTATGCGTAAATTTGTTTCACATTAGGGCTGACGTTTTTTCTTATCCTAGCGTGTGCACATGAACAGACTTCCGAATGACTGTTCCTCTTTAATCAGTTACACCAATTACCCTAAGTTTGACTTTCAGTTCAGAGAAAAACAGAAAAGCGCAAGTATCACTCAATGGAAATTCTCTCTGGGTCGTTGATTTTTTGAAAACGGTGAGGATTTATAGATAAGTAGCCTACGTTTTATTAATTTCAGGTGAAATGTCAGCAAATTTCAGAATTTATAATAAAATTTTGAGGGTAATTATTTTTGAACTTTTGTTTCATACTGTTAATTTCAGTTATTCTAAACAAGACATAACCATAACATACAAACTCATTAAACATTAAAGGATGACTATCTTTTAAGTGACAAACAAGTCAATGTGATTATTTAGACTCCAATAATCGTTTAATTATTATTTAATCAATTTAATTTTTCTCAATTTCAACAGTAGAGGGAGCGATATCAATGATTAAAATGAAATTAATGTGCGATTGAAAAAGCAAATAATTTAATAACAAATAGAACAAGTGCAGTTTAATAAAAATAACAACAGTGAAATCCGTGTTACATTTAGATGATGCTTTGTTAAACTGTTACAAAATAATATCTAGAAGTAACATTTTGTTTACGAGTGTATATTTATGCATATACATGATTGTTTATGGGGATTATTGTTCTCATTTTATCTTATGTCAGGACTTAATTTGACTTTCGTTTTGATATATATTTAACAAAATGAAAATAACCTGTTTAATGCTGGAACGTAAAGCTAATTTATATTGCTTCAAAACACATAGACAGCCTCCTTCTGGAAATTTCAAGAATTCCTAAACTAGACAACAATGAGTCATATGGCACTCAATGACACCTTCCACATTGATTGGTTTAATACAGTAGAGCAATTCAAACAAGAAGGTTCACAACCACAGATATTAGACCTAAATATCCATTGTCGGCTGATATCAATTCCAATAAGACTCCACTGGTTCTAGCATACTCAATATACGATTTTACAAAAGTCAACAAATTCATTATTCCTTTGAGTTTAAACGCAGACTGTGGCGACACCTCGAGATTCTTCGTTGTACTGAAGGGAAATCGTATCGACATAAAGATGAACAAATTCCAAGTCCAATCTCTAGCCTGTACTAACTTATTAAAAACGCATTACACTTTTGTGTGTGAGTTGTCCCATATTTAAAAATTGTTTAAAGATGAGAGAAAGGCATTTACTTCTGTTGAATATTTATTTTAAATCAGTAACATAATGAAATTTCACGTGTTTGTTTATGTTAAATAAAAACAAATGACGACCTGCAAATAAGATGCGAGCTTTAGTTTCGTGCTATGTAAGAAGTATGTGACATGTTTTAAAACAGTAATAAATAATCATGACCAATATTTTGGAGAGTATCCAATAGACTATGAAAGGGTGGTGTAAGATTTCAATCTGAAGTAAATTTCCACTAAATAAAGAGCTAACGATAGGGGGAAAATGTTCCCCGGTGGGACAGCGGTAAGTCTTCGGATGTAGAACGCTAAAATTAGGGATTCGATTCCCCTTGGTGGATAGAGCAGAGAGTAGGATGTGTCTGGCTTTGTTATAACAGACACGGAAAAAAATATGTTGTAGACTACCCAGAAGGCAGTGTAATTTAATAACAAAGTATTGTAATGTGCATTGTGAGCATTAAAGGTTCTTAACTTTTATGGAAATGCGAAGATGTTGACATGAATTATTTTTCATTTTGTAAATAGTGATCGTATGAAACGTATATAAGCTCTTTGTTTGTCTCGAATGTTAGCGCAAAGCTAAAAGAGTGCTGTCTGCGCTAACTGTCCCTATACAAATCATGAAATGATGGACAAAAGGGAAGCTAGCCTAACGAACCCATTGTTAACTCTTGCGCCATTCAACTCGAATAGTGGAATTTGATTGTCACTTATAACAAACCCACAGCCCCAAAGTACGGAGTGCGATTTTGCGCTAACTGATTGAACATGAAAGATAATTATTGATGTAGTGAAATATAAATCGCAAAACTGTGTCATTGTAATTATAAGAATAGTTTATCTGTCTAGATATATTACTGATAATCTTAAATCATGGTTATTTTATGGAAATTTAAAAGGCATAAACACAAATAAACTGAAATGGTCTTAGTCATTGCACTAAAACTTAATAATGGTATTTCTGAACAATCATGCTGGATTGTTAATTTTTACAATGATAATTTTAAAATAAGAACAAAACAAATTCTAATAAATTCAATTTATCAATAACATATTTATTTGATCAAAGGAAAGGTTTTAAAATTGTAGTTATATAAATATTGGAGCGTCATCTCTGTTTATTCTTAAGACATAAAATATTAACAATTTTATTCTTTTTTGTTTCAATATTGTTAGAAGTTGTGATTCTTCGGGCTTAAAAATATAATCGAATAAAAATTGTATACATATTGCATTTTTACGGGATTTTGATTTTAGCTCAATAAAATACTTGTCGACGTTTTTATCCCTTTTGGTTGCAGATAAATAAAGTACTTTTACCACTTTTATCGATGTTTTTATCCATTTTGGTTGCAGCTCAATAAAGTTGTTTTTATGCGTCTAACCCAAGTTAAAACTTACATGAAGAAAAACAAGGAACTCAAAGGAGTAGTTGTCTCGCTCTAAAGGTATAAATAAACTACCTGAAACATCTCTTAATATCTGTACTGCAATAATTCAATTTAGACATTCTTCAAAAAACATTTTGTTGTGTAAGTTGTAGACAGCCACCAATGAAGCCGAAAGGTGAAATATTGACCATAAACAAGTTATATCTGGAGAAAAAATTAATTTATGTAACCACAATGTTAAACATATCAAGTAAGACATTCAAGCTAGGGTTCTATAAACTTAGAATACAAGCTCTTCACAACTCATAGCAAAAATCATGTTTGACAAATATTACATAATTTTGGCAATATCTAATTGAGTAATTCTGAGTTGTAAGCCCGTCGGGGTGGATTCCTGTACGTGATGAGGGGACCTCCCAGAGAAGGCTCTGTATTTTCAGTTACTTCCACAGGGATCTAAACATTCACCCACGTGTTTGCCGAGCGTGACGACCCGTGAAGAGGAGGAGAGGATCTTGGTGGTTGAGTGGTGTATGGAGCACTGCAACACACCACTTTGGCCTTGAATTCCTGTAGACGGGTTACCTTTGGGTGCCTCCCCCAGGGTCAGTCGACTGGTCCTATCGGGCTAGGGTCAACTGAGTACCAGTGTTGGACGTTCTCAACGGGTATTGTGAACATCGTTTCTGATGCTGGTGTTTGGGTATAGTGGTCACGAAACCCTTGTTTGACATTGTAGTGAGTCCTCTCGTGGGACTTCTTGGCGGATGGGGTCAGTGGGCACTGAATCTTTATCTTTTATTATGGATCACCCAAATCCCCAAAAAAATTGAAAAACTCTTCTAATTGGTAAATGACCACGCCTTGAAGACTCCAACTGCAGTCTTTGCCACAATGTATACCTGTACCTCGCTTCCTGATCCTACATTTCCCGTCTGATAAATTTTTAGGGCAAATGTCTCCCTTTTTTATACAGAAGGGATTAGAGAGGCTTGCTGGCTCTCCAAAGTCAGTTAAGAATCTCCGTTCTGGAGACATC
>NW_013666789.1:260140-261111 GCF_000517525.1 Limulus polyphemus
GTGAACTCCTCTTGAATTCGAAAGCCATTGAGGTGTACCCATTGAGGTTACTCCCCACGCTTCTTTGAATTCCTCACGTGGAATTATTGTCGAGAGGGACTTGAAGACTATTCCTGAGTCAGAGATCCTTGCTTGTCTCTCCAGCCAAGGAGTTTCAGTAGTTTGAGGGATCTCCTCTCGTCAAGATAGTATTATGATGCCGACCTCTGTTCTTATTTTGACGTTTTCATCGCCACGTCCACCTGCTGCTGTTAAGGCAGATTATTTGAATTTTAAGGTATGGCCGTATACTCCTAACCCTCTTTGATGTTTCCAGTGCCAGCAGTTAAGTCATTCGAAGACATCTTGTCGTGGTTCTGTGACGTGTACTCGTCATGGCGGCAAGAACTAAGACGCCTACGAGTGCAAGCTGAACCCTCACTGTGTTAATTGCAGTGGTTCCCACCCCTCTTACTTTAGGTCTTGCCCTAAGTGGGTGGAGGAGAAAGATGTACAGCATTTGAAGACTGTCAACAACATATCTTATCCTGAGGTGCAGAAGTTATTGTTCCCTACTACATCTTGACACTGCACTACACTCCACTGCTATGGTGTGGTGCAGACAGGCATTTCCGTGCATCAGTCTGAATCTTTTTCACGTCATGTGAGGGGTCTTCTGCCCTCCTTAGATAACAGAGTTGACCAATCTTCGTCTACTCCAATCTCTGTCTCCGCTATTCCTTCCAGTGACTGCCTGGGTCCACCTCCTTGGGCAACTTCTTTGGCCCATAGATGCAGGAAGATCATTCGATCACGTCCTCAGTCATTGTAGTTCCAGTCTGATGACATAGACCTGCCCGCACAATCAAGGGCAGGATCCATGGAGGTTGATCGACCTTCTTCTAGTAAAGAAAAACAACACTGGTATAAGCCAAAGGGTTCTCCACTCTGTTCTCCTCCACCTACATAAAAAATGGCCATTTTGATACAGT